>NC_043997.1:3505047-3731404 GCF_902150065.1 Myripristis murdjan
TATAAATCAAAGATCCTAATTCTTGGTGATTTCAATATCCATCTGAATAACGTTAATGATCCACTTTGTAAAGCCTTTTTATATCTTGTTGATACTTTCGAATTGTAATACTGTAATAAGGTTGATGTGATCAGGCACAAAATCATTTCCTCATCCCCAGTTTGTCCTGCAGATCCTGTGTTACCCATTTCACTCTTTCTTGAATCATTTCTATGCAATGACTCACCGACAGTCCCTATTATCACAGTTTTTGAGGCTGCCGCTCTTAACACTTTGTCTAAGCTTGTGTCAGCCTCTAAACCAATGACTTGCTTTCTCGACCCGCTACCTGCTAAACTTAATAAAGAACTCTGGCCTTTGCTGGGCTCTACAATGCTAGATGTTGTTAATTTGTCGCTTAGCACTGGCATTGTTCCCAGTAGCTTTAAGACAGCTCTGGTCAGACCATTACTGAAGAAACCACATCTTGATCCAGGCTCTTTAAACAGCTATCATCCAGTCTCCACTCTCCCATTTATTTCTAAAGTGCTTGAGAGAGTTGTGTTTCAACAATTCTCCACCATTTCCAGGCTTTCAGGGCCTGTCACTCCACTGAGACAGCACTTACTAGAGTTGCCAATGATCTTCTATTGGCTATTGATGCTGACTCGACCTCAGTGCTTCTATTACTGGACCTCAGCGCAGCCTTTGATACTGTTGATCACTGCATTCTATTAGATAGACTAAGTGAAATTTTGGTGTCACTGGCCTGGCTCACTCATGGCTTAACTCATACTTATCTGAAAGAACACAGTGTGTCATGTACATCTAAATTCTCTGATGTTAAATATGGGGTACCTCAGGGCTCAGTCCTGGGTCCTCTTCTTTTCTCCCCGTACATTTCACCACTTGGACAAATTTTACGAAGTCATGGTATTAATTTCCATTGTTATGCTGATGATACTCAGCTATATTTGCCCATAAAGGCTGAGGATCCCACATAGATCTCTAGATTAGAGGTCTGTCTGGCTGCGGTGAAAAATTGGATGTCACTAAACTTCCTGCTGTTAAACTCAGATAAAACTGAGATGCTGGTAGTTGGCCCTCCCACACACAGACACCATTTTGAACAAATAACATTACTGCTTGACAACTGTGTGATTTCACAAAGTGTGGCAGCCAAAACACACACACACACACACACGCACACACACACACACACCTCAGGCTGAGCTGGTTTTTATTTCAGGAAGTATCAATCCGCAGATCAAGTCAAAGTTTCTGTGAAAAATGTTTTTCTCTTCCACAAAGCTGAGCTCTGTTTAACATGTGCATTACAGCACGCTAAGTTACCCCTGAACCCTGAGGTCACGTTAACTTAATATTTTCCGTCATATACGGGTTTTTTTAAACGGTGACAGAAAAATCTGAAGGCCATCAGTCACTTTGACAGATTGGTTGTTGACAATCAGGCGCTCCATGTGCCGTCCAAAGTGAGCCTCGTAAGCCTTCAGTGACGCACTGCAACCCACAGGATGGGCCGCAGGTTAATGAAGCCTGGGGAAGGCAGTAAAGATGTCTCTTAAACCGATGATGTCGGCGCCGACAGGATTCGGCACGCCTACTTTACATATCCATATCTCCTAGACCGTTTATGACATACAGAAACTTAAAAAAAAAAAACGTCGGAAACCGGAGAAACGGACCTTTACGCCTATATACAGTGCCATTACGGTAACTCCATAGGACTACTGACACTTCGACCGTCCAATCACAGAAGTGTCCCCGGTGTGTCACATGTTTGTAATATGAGCTTCTCATACCGTAACTCCTGAACCAATGGTGCCATTGAAAAAATTCAGACGGTTTCTGAAAGCAGAGAACCGGAGATTTCCGATGGTGTGCGAAATCACTCAGTCAGTGCACAATTCTGACAATTCTACAACCATAAAAAGCAAAATAAATCAAGGTGGATTTAGTTTAAATGCAGGGTTAACAAGAATAAATGGCGATGGGCTTGGATAGAGCAGAATGGGCAATGTGGCAATAGATAGTTACAATATAGTTAATATTACAGATAATGTATATATGTTATATGATGAAATTTGCCGCATACAAAATGTCACGGCAGTTGAGTGTCAGAAGTTTCTTTAAAAAGATACGGTTTGGATTTTCTGTTCAGCTAACTTTGGACTGAATATTAATTAAATGAATGAAAATGAAATGCTATTGAATATGTCCTTCTTATCATTTAAAAAAATTAAAGTGACTGGTAAAAACAGATTATGACGGGATTTTTATAACCCTGTCAGTCAAAATGACAGACAACGAAAAAGTCTAGCGCGACCTCTGCCTGAACCTGATACCAGTGCCTGTGGAGTAGTTATTCAACCAGTTGTGTAAACTAAAAAGACAACTGAGGCATTCTGAATTATTGGACAAACCAGGTGAATGAAGCAGAGAAGCTGCAGCTGGAAGTTCATGTAAACACAGAGCTGGAGCTGCAGCCTCATCAGTGAAGCTGCATCTCTCCTGCTGGTGAAGGATGCCAAGTCATGGTCACCAAGTCATGACTCAGCGTGTCTCTTCACTCACACACAGGCTTGGTGGGTGATGACCAGGTGATGGTTCAGTGTTCACTGTGTGCTGCACCACTTCACTCACTTACATCACATTTAGTGAATTATTCTGAAATAATCAGAGGAAACTGATCTATATCTATCCAAATACATACACTACTCACAAAAAGTTAGGGATATTTGGCTTTTGGGTGAAATTTATAGAAAATATAAAAAGTTCATGCTACAGTGATATTATATCATGAAAGTAGGGCATTTAAGTAGAAGCATACACTGGTGATTTCCTCATCTCAAACAATTTCTTGAAACAAAAGCCAACAACAGTGGTGGATATACCACAACAAAAAATGTCAGTGTCAATAACTTGTCATGTGCCCTTGAGCATCAATTACAGCTTGACAATGACGTCTCATGCTGTTCACAAGTCGACTTATTGTCTGCTGAGGCATGGCATCCCACTCTTCTTGAAGGGCGGCCCTCAGGACATTGAGGTTCTGGGGTACAGAGCTCTGAGCCTCTACACGGCGACTCAGCTGATCCCATAGGTTTTCTATGGGATTCAGGTCTGAGAAAGTGCAGGCCACTCCATCTGAGGTACCCCAGTCTCCAGCAGCCATTCCCTAATGATACGACCTCGATGAGCTGGAGCATCAAACACCTGATGTGAATTTTGCTGTTAAACTCCTTGTTAGAGAACAGCAACTTGTGCAAAAAGTACTGAAACACTGAACAGTTGGACATGTGCATTCAAAAGTTTTTATAGAAGGTCACATTAAGTTCACCTGTAAAGGTTAGAATGCATTTTAGGTTCATCCTGAAATTTCACCCGAAAGCCGAATATCCCTAACTTTTTGTGAGTAGTGTATATTCATACACATACACACACATAAATACATACACAAATATGTGTATACACACACAAATATATATCATACAACCTCACTGTTCTCCTGTCTGCATTCTCCACTTGCTTTTTGTTTTCTGTGCATCACAGCAGCCACAGCAGAAAGAACCAAAACCCCTGCCACTGGAGCAACTACAACAACATGACTACGCCGAGCAGGTTCATGAAGGTCAGGGTCATTCACAGGGTCTTGACTCATTTTGTCTCCATTTGAAGCGTCTGAAACAACAAAATCAAAAACAAAGACAAAGACAGGTTCCTCAGGTAAATAAACAGCACGAAAAGTAAGGAAATTTGTGTTTGGTAGATTTTTTCTTTGTTGTAACAATGCTTCTTGGCGATAAATCTTATACTGTTGGAAAGCCTGTTTATTTCCCTTTTAACTGGGGCCACATTTGTAAGGAACATGACATATTGGTAATTTAACAACTTATTGACCAGCATGAGGAGGAGGAGCCAGGCTGTTGTGGCTGCGTATGGTTCTTCCACATGCCACTGAGGCTCCTGTTTGTTAAATGAATCAATTGTTAAATTGCCAATATGTCTTGTTTCTTCTTACAAAACAACAACAACAAAAAAATCTACCAAACAAATTTTGCTTAGGCCTACTTTTTGTGCTATGTTTAGATAACGGTCAGAGGAAAAGGCTGCATGTCCTCCTCATCAGACTCATGTGGGAGTTTGTCTGGAAACATGTCAGTTTTCTCTCCTGACTCTCACTGACTGAACTGAGGGGAACATGTTTGGTACCAACAAGGGTTAGGACACATGTTCAAGACAACATGTCCATCTGTGAAGGGCTTCACTTGTGGAACAGCTGGGACAAGGCCTTTTGAAAAATGGACCTCACTTTATACATTTAAAAATATAGATTTAACAATAAGGAAGGAAACAGAATAAATGATTCCTGCTGCTCACATCAGTCATTATCTACTGTAGTGCTATGAAATCATGATCAAAGTATAAAGTCAAGCTCTCATATTTCTGTCCTGTGTCTGTTCAGAATCCACCACCAACATGAAATAAAACAGACCTCAGGTCAGATGTCATCCTGTCCCAGTTAAACTCACCTGGATCTACAACCTCCAGCCTGATGGTGCTGATGGGATCATCATCAATAATGGCTCTCTTCCTGCGTTTGGCACCAGCAGCTTTAAAGCGACACTCGTATGTTCCACTGTCCTCCTCCGTCACGTTCTTCAGAATCACAGACAGGTCGCCGTTCTTCATCTCTTTGTCTTTCAGCTCCACCCGGTTCTCAAAAGATGGATGCTGTTTCTCTAAGGCAATGTGTCCGTCTCGATAAAGGAAGACATATTCTTTCTTCAGGTCAGTTCTGCTCCACTCTGCTGCTGCGATGTCGACATCAGGAGCCTGACAGATCAGGGTGACATCGTCTCCAGGGTGAACTGTCAGGTTCAGGTTCTGGGCTAAAGGATGATGGAAAAACAAACCCAGAACAGAGAAGTTGACAACACAGATCTTCATAAATATTCCAGTTTTTGTCAGTTCAAACTTCAAATGGATCTCCAAACGCTCAGAAGCCGCCGTCTCATCAGTTTTAACATCAGCCCCGTTCACAAATAAGCACAAGTCATTTGTAAGTGCAGAGAACATCCATCATATCTAAGAAATCTTCCAGCTGTTTCCACAGTATAAATGTGCTGGACTCAGAAACTTACCAAGTTTTAATGACTTTTGAAATATTTTGATGACAATAAACATTTGATTAATTATTTTGTCTACCGTGTTACGCAAAAATGTGTCATAAACATGAACGAATCCAGATCCGACACGTTAAATATTCAACATGAAACATATATAAAAAATAAGCTGAGGCCACTGTATTGTGCAGAATGTGTTTCATTGTATCCTTTAAAGACACGTTTCACAGTATTTCATGGCCTGTTCAGGATGGCGTCACTGAACTTGACGTGTCTGATAGTTCCAGCTTCTCCTCCTCAGGGGCAATCCCTCCCTCCTTGTGGCTCCGCTGGCAGAGCCAGAGACTGTAATACCACACACACACACACACACACACACACACACACACACACACACCTGTCCACACACACTCACCTTCAGAGGAAGCAGCCAGGTGACAGATCAGGGAGCTCAGAGCCAGGAGGGACGCAGCGCTGAGAGAAGCCATGAGAGCGGAGATCTGCCTCTGTGTGTGTGGCTGTGGCAGTCTGTCCGTCCGTCTGTGTCCGTCTGTCCGTCCGTCTGTGTCCGTCTGTCCGTCTGTGTCCGTCCGTCTGTGTCCGTCTGTCCGTCCGTCTGTGTCCGTCTGTCCGTCTGTGTCCGTCCGTCTGTGTCCGTCCGTCTGTGTCCGTCTGTCCGTGTCCGTCTGTCCGTGTATGTCTGCCTGTCCGTCTGTGTCCGTCTGTCCGTGTCCGTCTGTCCGTGTATGTCTGCCTGTCCGTCTGAGTTCGTCTGTGTCCATCCGTGTCCCTCCGTATATATATGGAGGCAGTCCTCTAGGTCACGTGATTCACAAGGCGTGCCTCTGGGCAGTGCCAGCTCTGCCTATGTTGGCACCCGAGGCACCCTTCCATGCTACTACTACTACCCCCTGGGTCACGTGATTTACAAGAAATGGAACTGGAACTGAATTAAACTGCAAACACACACACAGACAGAAAGACGGACAGATGGACGGACGGACACACACACACACACACACACACACACACACTGGATGGAGGCTGGGATTCTTCTTGTGTCTGACGTTTCTCTTGACTTTGCTCTGAATTCATTTATAACGTGAAACACTTTGTCATTTAATTTTCTCAGATTCTTTATGAGTCATCTATTGTTTATTCTGTAAAACACTGAGCAGTGCGCTGTAATGCACATGCTGAACAGACCTCAGGGTTGTGGAGGAGAAAAACATTTTGTCTGCTGATGCTTCCCTGAAGTAAAAACCTGTTAAGCCTGAGACGTGTGCATGTGAGCACACCGCTGTTTGCAGTCAGCTGATGAGGGCAGTTTTCAATTTCAAATGTTAACAAATGTCCCTCTGTGTGTTTTGTTCCACACACTGCCTTTTGACAGGAGCTGAAGTTTTATTTTATGTAGATTATCTGTCAGATCAAAGCTGTGTAAGGATTAACAAATTTTTTGTTTTTTCTTTTGTTCCGGGGCTACCTGTGATGGGTCACACTGACACGTTTCATTTCTTTAAAGATGCCACATGATTTTCACTGAAATGACACAAAAAGGGCTTCACTGCGTCCAGGCTGTACGCAGATTGATATCTTTGTTCAGCTGCAGGTGTTTTCTCCTCAACAGGAAGTGTTTAAACAGAGCAGCGGCCCCTCCCCCACTCACTGAGTCAAACTGCGCACAGAGAGTTTCCTGTTATTCAGAGCAAAAACCACCATCCAGCCCTTCAGTGTCTCCATCAGCCCAAACCCCAGAGTTTATTTAATTCCTCCAAAGGTTTAGATCAGCTTTAACTCAGAGAGCAGCACATACAAAGTGTTCTTCCAAAGTAAAAGCCCCCAGCCTTGTGGCTCTGTTGAAGCTGTTGTGGGCTGACACAGACGAGACTGAGCCACATGCAGTCGGCTCGCTGTGAGGAGAAATCCACCTGAATTCCCTGACCTTTTTAGGTTTCATTTTGGTGACAATTATCCGGCATCATTAAAGAAAAGAAAACAAAGCACCAGCTCCCTGTCTCAGTGTGTCTCTGTGTGTCTCAGAGTGACTGGTCCCAGTTTCCCCAGAAGAAGAGCTGCAGTCTCTGAGGAGAGGACAGCGAGCGTCTCCTGTCTCAGCTCAGCAGCCACAGTTTAACATTCAAAGTCACTGCAGACAGTCTGAGCCTGTTTAGTGCCTGGGACAAAGTTACAGGGTAGAACTGTAGTTTTTCAAAGGAAGAATAATAAAAACGACGAGTACACACAACAACATCACAACCCTCACAGGCCAACATGACTGAGAGCAGCAGTTGCCTCTTCTTGGATATACACATACATACATATAATTCTGGGTTATTTTTCCAGAGCCATAACCATTTCTTGGGTTTTAAGGATTTTATTTTGACCCAATTTGTGGGTTTTTCCAGTTGGGTAATATTTCTGGGTTATTTTTTTCTGAGAGTAACCCATTGTTGGGTCAGAGACTTGGGTTTGATTGATTGATTGCTTATTGGTTGATTGATTGAATACTTTACAAACAGTTTGTGTAACGAAGAGCACTTCATTACTAGTGACTGACAGCTTTGCTTGTAAATATTGCACAAACATGGTGGGTAGAAAATGCACTTTAAACAGACGACTTAACTACGCACTTTAATAATGGCACTTGGCACTTTAGTCGCAAAATTTGCACTTTATTATTGGTTTGCACAGAATATTTGCACATTGCATATTTGCACATTTTATACAGACTATTTATTGTGTATTTATTGAATAATTTACAACTTGATAATTTAACAGTGTAAAACCGTGAGTGATGTGTGTCTTTCGGCTTGGGTTGTAGTCAGGGCTTGGCTCCACCTGTGGATATAAAATTGAACTAGCCACTGCATTAGTGTGTGGTTGCCTGTTCAGAATTGAATAGCGTTATGTGTGTTAGTGTCTGTAACACTGTGTGGAAACGTGCAGTAAAATCACATAATTGTGGAAGTACTTAATTAGTAAGAATACTGTGAGAGTTTTAGCCCACTCATCTTTTGGGTTGAGTGGGCTAAATGAATATGACCTGTAAATTGGGTTATATTGACTACAATCCTGGGTCATGTTAGAAGAAAAATTGGGTTATTTATTTAACCCAGATTATGGGTCAAAATGCATAACCCAGTTTCTTGAGTCACAATAACACAGCAAGTAGTTGGACCCTTTTTGACCCAGGGGTTGGGTTAAAGTTGTTTTTTAGTTTTTAGTGTGTACATGACTGACTCCTGGCCCGAAAAAGTCTCCCAGTTCCGCCCTGCCTGTAAGCACATGTGCGTCTTCATATTCTTTCAGTGTAAACCAGACGACTCTTCTTTAATTAAAGTGCTGTCATTTTCACATCACAGTATTTTGATCAGATTTGAAAAACAAAACTGGGAAACCTGATCAATAATTATGATGTGCAGCTCATATCACTGAAGACTGTCCAAGTGACAGATTCAGAATCAGACACTAGAGAAATACTTCACATCAGATACTTTGCTGATTTCAAATAATGCAGATTTTTGCACCTGGACCTTTGATGCTCCTGCGTCTCAGAAGACAGGGAGGGTCGCCTCGATTTGTGAATGAAAAGACAAGATAAGAAGGATTATGGTTCTTATTATTATGCCTGATGCCTGGTGCCTTATAGTGTATGTGCTGAAAGAGGTCAGCTAAAAAGGAAACTAAAAATGTTGTGAAAGAAACTGGTTGAACCTGCCAAAGTATTTGCATCATGATAACATCATATAACTTGTTTAATACACAAAGCTCTCCGGCATCCTGAAACACCCGGATATTTACAGGCTCAAACATGCAGCGAGTAAATCCAGCCACTCACTCACTTCATACTCAACATCAAAATGCAACACACCCTTTTCAGTCTGAGCAGGTTCAACCTTACTTTTTCTTGTGTGGATTGCAGTCCTTTTTTTTTTTGACAATTTACATTGTTACATATTGTAAAGCAAGTAGCACAAGCCAATATTTCCCTCAAACAACTCAACTTCTGCCCAAATGACACACAGCCTGGAGGTGTGTTTGGGGTCATTGTCCTGTTGAAAAATAAATGATCGTCCAACTAAACGCAAACCGGATGGGATGGCATGTCGCTGCAGGATGCTGTGGTAGCCATGCTGGTTCAGTGTGCCTTCAATTTTGAATAAATCCCCAACAGTGTCACCAGCAAAGCACCCCCACACCATCACACCTCCTCCTCCATGCTTCACAGTGGGAACCAGGCATGTGGAATCCATCCGTTCACCTTTTCTGCGTCTCACAAAGACACGGCGGTTGGAACCAAAGATCTCAAATTTGAACTCATCAGACCAAAGCACAGATTTCCACTGGTCTAATGTCCATTCCTTGTGTTTCTTGGCCCAAACAAATCTCTTCTGCTTGTTGCCTCTCCTTAGCAGTGGTTTCCTAGCAGCTATTTGACCATGAAGGCCTGATTGGCGCAGTCTCCTCTTAACAGTTGTTCTAGAGATGGGTCTGCTGCTAGAACTCTGTGTGGCATTTATCTGCTCTCTGATCTGAGCTGCTGTTAACTTGCGATTTCTGAGGCTGGTGACTCGGATGAACTTGTCCTCAGAAGCAGAGGTGACTCTTGGTCTTCCTTTCCTGGGTCGGTCCTCATGTGTGCCAGTTTCGTTGTAGTGCTTAATGGTTTTTGTGACTCCACTTGGGGACACATTTAAAGCTTTTGCAATTTTCCGGACTGACTGACCTTCATTTCTTAAAGTAATGATGGCCACTCGTTGATCTTTAGTTAGCTGATTGGTTCTTGCCATAATATGAATTTTAACAGTTGTCCAATAGGGCTGTCGGCTGTGTAGTAACCTGACTTCTGCACAACACAACTGATGGTCCCAACCCCATTGATAAAGCAAGAAATTCCACTAATTAACCCTGATAAGGCACACCTGTGAAGTGTGTCGGTAAATTTTGCGAATATGTGTCCGTTGCTAATGCAGCTATTGGATGTAATTTACTATTAACCATGCTAGCGGTAACGTTAACCCGGCATATCTGTCTCGCTATGTGTGTGCGTCTTGTCAGTGGATGTGTGTCGCCACAGATGGAAAAGTCTGTGGGACACCTACATCAGGGGGAGGAAGGAGGGAGAGAGGAGGGCGGGTTCGCATCAACGCGTCCATTGCGCGATAGACGCGATTGAGGAAATAAATGATTCCATGGTCACGCAACGCGTTTCGGGCGTTACTCGCGATTAAATCGCGTTCATCGCGTCCGGTGTGAACACGCCTTAAGAGGCATTTTGAATCTGGAGCTGACCTGTTTTCAGATATTTGCCAGGTTACTTTTTTTTTTTTTTTAGGAAAACATCTTTTGTTAAAATTATTTTTTAAATTGATGACTATTTGAGACTCATATTTATTTATTTATTCTAGTTTGAAGTTACTGTTTTAGTTGACTCATACAGTACTGCTTATTCCACTTACAGTACTTCGTTACGTACATTCTTGCTAATAGTACTCGTCAAGTTTAATGGAATGTCGTTATGCCGTCATTTTATTCCTGTATTATACATCTGGGATTGTGTGGTCGGCGGGAGGTGGCACGCCAAAAATCCAGTAATTTTTTAGTGTGTGTGTGTGTGTGTGTGTGTGTGTGTGTGTGTGTGTGTGTGTGTGTGGGGGGGGGGTGGCAGGGGTGGGGGGCCTCCAAATAAAATGCCGCTTAGGGCCCCAATTTGGCCAGTGACTTTTTTTCCATCGGAGTTTGCTGCTCCGCTTCCAGCTTGGGTTTTAAAATGGACAGTGATTTTAAATTGGATCGGCAAATCAGCTCAGTAGTGAAGTCCAGCTTTTTCCATATTCGACTGCTGGCCAAAGTCAAACCTTTCTTAGAACATCAGTGCTTTGAAACAGTGATCCATGCCTTCGTTACATCTTGGCTGGATTACTGCAATGCACTTTATTATTAGTCAGCCAGTCCTCCCTCGCACGTCTCCAGTTGGTGCAATAGTCCACAGACACTGACATGAACTGCTACATTTCTATTTTTATTTCCATTTGTTTATTTCACCTAGTGTGTTTATGCAATCTTTGTATGTCGTTGTCTGTATTTTAAGGAGTTGTCTGTCTTACATGTTGGTGAGCCAAAGACAATTTTCCACCTTGGTGGGCAATTAAGATTTATTCTATTCTATTCTATTCTATTCTATTCTATTCTATTCTATTCTATTCTGTTCTATTCTATTCTAAATGCAGCCGCACGCCTTCTAACTGGAGTACGTAAGAGGGAGCACATAACCCCCATCCTGGCCTCCCTCCACTGGCTGCCTGTGCACTTCAGGGTTCATTTTAAGATTCTTTTATTTGTTTTTAAATCCCTAAATGGCCTGCCCCCCGTTACCTCTCTGAGCTTCTTCACCCCTACACTCCCGCTCGGTGCCTCAGCTCAGCTGACCTGCTGCTCCTGGAGGTGCCGAGGTCAAAACGGAAGCTCAGAGGGAATAGAGCTTTTTCAGTCACTGCTCCGAAACTGTGGAACGAGCTCCCCCTCCACATTAGACAGGCCTCCTCACTGTCCATTTTCAAAACTCGTCTTAAAACCCATTTTTATTCCTTGGCTTTCAACCCCACATGAGACTCTGCTTCTGTTTTAGTGTTTAATGGTTTGTTTTATTTATTGTTTTATTTGTTTTTAATTGTTTTGTTGTGTTTAATTTTTTTTGAAACATTAAAAACAATAAACAATTATTTTAATATTTATTTTCCTGTTCTTGCCTATTTTTGTACAGTACTTTGTTGCAGCTGTGGTTGTTTTAAAGGGCTTTATAAATAAAGTTGAGTTGAGTTGAGTTGAGCCCTCAAGATGTTCATATGTTTTAAATAATTCTATTAAAAGCAATAATCCTCTAACCAAATTTCTTTACTCACTGTTCCATTTCCACTACAGTCCATCAACGTAGCTTTACAAGAACTAGAAACTCAAAATAAGCTCTAAAACTAGAGGAAATACCTTGAATAATCCAACTACATCAAACTATTCTTCAAAAAACAGATTTATTGTAGTGTCAACAAAAGCAAAGCAAGATATGATATCAAATAGTGACATACAGTATGTAGTATAGTTTGAGCTGTGCACTGTCCCTTTTAGATAAAATAAGAAAATGAAATGGAACTATATCACAAAATAATGCAACGTAAAATGCACAACCCTTATATATTTAAATTATAAAGTGTAACTGTGGGCCTTTAGAACATCAAACTCAAGGTACAAATAGCCTACTTTAATAAATAAATAAATAAATAAATAAATAAAAAACAAACAAACAGATATCTAGACACAAACTGGCACAAACTTTATGGATGGAGGGGTCTTGTCCCCCCTGCCCCCCCTGGGATTTCCTCGTAGGTGGTATTCCTGCAGTAACTGGACCACGTGATAGAAAGAGTGGGTTTAATCGCACTTGGGCACAAGATTTTAGAAAGACTGCCACCTCTGATTTTTAGCTGGAAAAAAACCATGCAGACTCCCCAGTTTGTATTTGATCCATCAGCTGACAGTTCACAATTAATAGTTAATAATTAACAGTAATTAGACTTTCTCTCCATATATTCAAGTTACATTCATTCAATATACTTCCATTCAATATACATAATATGTTCCTAAACGGCATAGTGTGTATATCTATATCTATATCTATATAGATATAGGCATATATCTGTATAGATAGATATATATACATGTACACTAGGGATGCAAACAATTAATCAAATGGAGTGTAGTGTGGGACCATTTTTAGTTGATAAATGATGACGAAGACGCCAAATGTACGATATGTGGTTGGACTTTAAAGGCCCCATGCTGTCACTTCTCCAGGGTTTTATTTTAAGAGCTGATCTCCCTGCAGGATGTATTTGTGGTTTTGAACCTGTGGTCTGCTAAATATAGTTTCACAGCTCCTCTCTCCTGCCGTTATCTGGAGCTCTGCTCACCGGTACATGGGAATTATTGTCTTATATAGAATATATTATGTATGAATGTCATGGCTACCGCCAAGCATGATGTTATACAACTGTACATGTTTGAGCCCGACTCAATAGTTTCTTTGTGAAGCTAGCATTGTATTGTGTCAGGTTGATAAAACAGTCGACGCTGAAATGAGCCGAACAGACGAACAAATTTGGACTAAAATCCTGTGGGACAAAAAAAAAAAAAAAAGACCATCAGCTGCTGGTCTGTCCCGTGTGTTTCTTTTGGAAGACTCTGCAGTGAAACATGAGTCTGCTTGCATCGTCTGTGGCGCAGCAACGTTTCCTCAGCATGTGGCTCACCTGTTAGCTTGTTACCTGGGGAACGGAGGTGGGCCGGCTAGTATAAGTGGGCGGAGTCGCCTTATGTGTGACACCACAGGAAGGAGGAAGTGCTGTCCGCTCGTCTTAAAGCGAGAGTTTCAAAAAATGGGCTGTGTGCACTACTCCATTTATCACAGGTTTAATGCATCGGACAGTATTTATGTGGCCCGAGACCTTCCCTATCACAAAAGCTTTTTTATACCATGGGGCCTTTAAAGTACAGTAATGTCTGCATTATCCTACAAGAATTACAACAATAAATACAGAGATAAGAAACTGAGCATATGTAACAAAGTTTACCTGTAAACACCAACATAGTAACCCACTGATGATCCTAACCCCTCATCATGATTATTATTATTATTATTATTGTTGTTGTTGTTGTTAGTCATAGTAGTAGTAGTAGTAGTAGTAATAGTAGTACACTGTAAAAGATAATAATTTGAATCTAAGCAGACTACTATCTTCTTTGACAACTGGGCAGCACCTCCCTCAGTTTAAGAAAGCTAGAAAACTTGTCTTTTGTAAAGAACAGCACAGCCTCCACTAAACTTGTGCTGGCACCTGCAGGGTGTAAAAGTTATTATCCCATTGAAATCCCACCTGAAGCAACAAATCTGTCAGATGATTCTGAACCCTAATTTCAGCCATGCGCCTCTGTTCCTCAGTGTAAGGCACAGATCTTTCTACTTGCTCTTTTACCTCTCTCTCATTTTTGAACAAGTTGCTCAGACTCTCGGTTTCTGCACAGTTTCCAACAGCCCATCTTTTTCCGTTGCCAGTTCTGACCAAACCAAACAAGCGCCAGCATGTTCCACATGGCGCAAGATTCTGCCCAGTCCTGATTGTAAACGCCCTGCAGTTGACATTCTGTGACACATCTATGGTTCCCTGAAAGCCCTCATTTCTTTCTGGATAGTCAGTCATCACTGCAGCAGCTATACAGCTGTCCCAGGTCTGAAGACAAGAGACAGCAACCATGATTTGCCCAGGAATTCTGCCATTACTGGACATGCTGACTCCATAATACCTGACCGAGGTTTCTTCGCTTGTTTTCTGAGAGACACACATGGTGGAGGAGAGACACTTGTCTTGTTCCATACGAACAACTAACTGTTCAAGAGTCCTTTTTATTGTGTCTTCTTCCTCTTGTCCAGTCTGCAGGACAATCTGAAAGGAATCACAGATATTATTAAGCTGTAAACTATATTAAGACTATATTGATATTAATCAAAGGAGCAATGACCTTTCCAAAAGCACACTCTCACCATGTCTAACACACAGGAAAATGGAGTTCGCCGGGGTAGTTGGTATGTATAATATTGAAATGGATCAGGGTATTTCTCCATCAGATATTCTAACATTTCACGTTCAACAACCACGTGGTCTGGTTCAAACTGTGGACTGCTGATGTGGCCCAAGAAGAAGATGCTGTGTAGCATCTGTGATTACAGTTTTTTTCGATTGGTAAAACACAAAAAGCAAAAATTAGGCACAATTTTCACAACCTTTGTAGGAGGAGGAGGAGGAGGAGGAGGAGGAGGAGGAGGAGGAGGAGGACAACAACAACAACAACAACAACAACAACAACAACAACAACAACAAGGAGAAGCAAGAGAAACAAGAAGGAGAATCCGAATCTCCAATGAGATTCGTGCTACTGTATTGGACCATGTGCTCAACCATGGGCTGAGCATGAGGGAGGCTGGCCAGAGGGTCCAGCCAAACCTCAGCCGCTTCACAGTGTCGACCATCATCAGGACGTTCAGGATGGAGAACAGGTACGAAATCTATTTTCCGTGTGTATTGTAATACTGCATTCAATAGACTACAGCACTGTTTCCTAAACAGTGTTTTGGGACGCATTTGTGGGTCACAGTCACATTGTTGTGGGTCCCTTTATTCTTTGTTTCCTACATTTTGTTATTACAGTTTTTCTCGATTGCTAAGACACATTTCTCGAAAGTTGCTCTCCTTTTCTCTAAACTGTGAACATAAAACCCAATTTTCAAGCTACATTCACAAAACCTCAGACTCCTCTTGCAAAACCAAACTTTCACCTCAAAACAGTTCAATCTGTGCTCAAAACTGAACTATGTGGTCAAATTGTGCCCCGAGCCAATCAAAATTAAAAACACTACTGAGCAGTCACTAAACACTACATAGAAAAATAGAAAACGCAATGCTCAGGATATGAAGCTGTAGAAATAAATGTTTATTGTTCACTGCATGTTGCAAAACAAAAAACCTGTGCATTTAGCACTTGTACATAGTAAAAAAAAAAAAAAAAAAAAGTACAAAAAACAGAAATCTTTATACGTGGCACTTGCACAGTACAAAAACAAACAGAAATATTGTGCATTTAGCACTTGTATACAGTAAGCCGACGTAAAAATAAAGTACAAAAATATACAAATGGGAAGTGCATTACTCAGGCACAGCATCATTTCTCCCTGGGTCAACTCCCTCGACCACCTCGACCTCCTTGACCTCCTCGACCTCCTCGACCTCCTCTCACACAAACTCCTCCTCTCAGATTTCTATCCATTGTAGGGCCTCACACAGCAGTGCTCTCTGAACTGGCTTATATATGTTCCCTCACATCATTAGCCACAAGTGTGATCAATTTTGAGTTGTTGTGTTCAACCAGTGACACCAGTGCTTTACTTGTGTTTGACTTTTGCCACCAGTGCTCACCATTATGCAACACAGGTGCATCACAATGAAAATGTGTTGGTAAGTTGTGTCTAAACAGGTGAAACGTGCTTATGGTTTTGCCAAAAGAGTGACTGATTCAATCAGTGGGTTCAGACAATAGGGTTTAGTGTTTTAGCAATTGAGAAAAACTGTAAATTACCAAGTTGGAAATTATTCAATAAATAGTCTGTATAAAATGTACAAATATGCAATGTGCAAATATTCGGTGCAAACCAATTCTGAACAGGCAATCACACACAAGTGCAGTGGCTAGTTGAACTTTATATCCACAGGTGGAGCCAAGCCCTGACTACAACCCAAGCCTGAAGACACACATCACTCACGGTTTTACCCTGATAAATTATCAAGTTGTAAATTCTTCAGTAAATAGACAATAAATAGTCTGTATAAAATGTGCAAATATGCAATGTGCAAATATTCTGTGCAAACCAATAATAAAGTGCAAATATTGCAACTAAAGTGCCAAGTGCCATTATTAAAGTGCATAGTTAAGTTGTCTGTTTAAAGTCCATTTTCTACCAACCCTGTTGTGCAATATTTACAGGCAAAGCTATCAGTCACTAGTAATGAAGTGCTCTTCGTTACACAAACTGTTCGTAAAGTATTCAATCAATCAATCAAACCCAAGTCTCTGACCCAACAATGGGTTACTCTCAGAAAAAATAACCCAGAAATATCACCCAACTGGAAAAACCCACAAATTGGGTCAAAATAAAATCCTTATAACCCAAGAAATGGTTATGGCTCTGCAAAAATAACCCAGAAATGTAACCCAACACAAGTAACACAGGAATTGGGTTAAAGAAATAACCCAAGTGTTTTTAGAGTGTTGTTGATGGGATGACACTGAGGGAAGCAGGACAAAGAGTTCAACCCAGTTTGTCACACTTCAACCACATATTGTCTGTGATGTGGTTGAAGTCCTCTCAAAGACATGATGTTGGAGAATGAATCTCAGTGACTTTGATTGTGCAGTAATGTGCTTTTCATTTAGTGTTATTTTTTGTTATCAAAGTGCTGAATGTAGTCTAGATATTGCTTTGACTACGATATGATTTTGCTTACACACAAAACCTTTATATATCACACTATTTCTAAACTCTTTCACTCAAACCTCACAACTTCACCTCAAATCAGCAAAACCATAAACTAATTCTCAGTCTTGACACAGTTTTCAATTTAGCTATTCACTTTTTGCAAATCAATACACACAATTCTCTAGCTAACACACAAAAATCTATCAGGAGTAACTTGATTTCCCATTTCAAACACAACCAATCAAAATGCCACACTTATTCATCAGCGCCTCAGACTCTGTCCTCACATGTGTGAACAATAATTGCTTTACTGAACACCAACCAATCACTCCTTGACATAGGCCTATAAAACTCTCTGTCTTGAACAATGGATAACAATGCAGAGAGACAGGGGAGTCAGACGAAGACACAGAGGACGAGGAGTCCAGGTTCATGGAGGACGCTTTGGAATAGTGATGGGTCGTTTGCGAACGGACCGGCTCCTGATTGGGAGCTGTGGTTTTTTTTTTTTTTTTTTTTCCAGGAGCCGAATTGTTTTTTTTCTGCGAAAACCGCACGTGATTGGTCAAGATGTGGAGTACCGTCTGTCTCTGCTGAGCGCTTCACTCCGAACCGGCAGTTACACACACACACACACACACACACACACACACACGCACTCACACTCTCCTCCATATGAGATGGTTGGTGTACTTTGCTTTGATGCTGTACAATGCTCAACTGACTTATTCAGAAAATTAAATATTTTTGGTTCCATTATTGCATGTGTTGATTTCTTTTTACATGCTACTGTATTTTCACTCTTATGTGGCAATATATCAAGAAAATCCATAGAAACAAAAGAGCTTTAGATTTAGAGCAACAGTGTGTAAATGATATACACAAGTATGTGATACAATGGGAAATGTGTTTGTGATTTGAGACAAATGCTTGCTTTTGAGATGTGTTTACAATATTTTGAATACTGTGTTTCATTTTGCAGTAGATAGGGTGCTTTTTGCATTTTGTGTGAGCAGTAGATGGATTTGTGTGTAAAGTTTTGAGAAAAAGACACAGAGCTTTGAAAATGTGTGTAAGCAATTGAAAAAAACTGTAACTTGAGTTCAGGGAAAGTGAATCTCTGACATTATCTTAGTGGTACACAGTGTTTATGTTTTGTTTTTTTTTTTTAAATACTACATGTTCATGTTCATGTATGTCCTGTCTGTCCAGGTGAGGCTGAGGGACAGTTTCTATCATGGTGGACAATAAATATATTTCATTTAATTGCATTTTTTTTCATTGGACCACACAACTCAAGGAATCCACTGGTACCAAGCTTGCCATGCAAGACGGGGCAAGGGAACAACTGGCCTGGCTGTTTCCAGTGGGTCCCTTGACCTCTGACCTCCAGATGTGTGAATGAAAATGGGTTCTCTCCCCTTTGCAGACACGCCCACCTTCTGCTAATCCCATGCAGTTTGGGCCCCAAAGCCTGCAGTCCACATGTGTTCTTGTGGCCTGTTGTAAAATGGTGTGTGTGTGCAGACTGGGGCCTAAACAGTCTTGGAGCTGCATCAGTTGGCTTTGACTGGAAAGCTGAGACTCTTGTGGATTCAATGAGCCACATTTGATTCCTGTGTGATGATGTTGGCCCCCATAGCAGCCATTTCACTGCAGGCAGAGACTTTTGTCAAACTGGACGTCGCTGGAGAAAATGACCTATAGTGACCTCTAGGAGAATCACAGCCTCATCAAACTTTACAGACACAAACTAGAGAGCGAGGCCGTTCAGAGGAGCTCTGCTTCTCCAGCTGGACTGACAATAAGGGCCAGATTCTAACACATTTACACAACACAATGCTCAACATCCAATCAGAATGCATTTCTCACAGAAATCTCCAAACATCAAAAGTTTTCCACACAAATCACAGCATGGACTTTTCCTGTGGAGTTCCTCAAGGTCTTGGTGTCCTGATGTGGGATTTTGGAGGATTCCTGTGTTTTTTTTGTGTGTTCAAGTGTGATGCCAACTCAACTTTGGACTTTTATAGGAACTCACTAATATTTTTAGGACATTTTGGGGTTTGAATTTTCCAGTATTTTCCATGCCAAGAAAAGGAGCCTGTAAATGTGTGGGTGTTCCAGGAAGCCTGAAAGCTTTGTATATTTAACAAGTCATATCCTGTTATGATGTTTATCATGTAAATACTGGCAGGTTCAACCAGTTTCTGTCACACACCTTTTACTTTCCTTTTTAGTTGACTTTTCTCAGCAGGTACAATATAAGGCACCAGGCATCAATAATAATCAGAACCATAATCTTTCCTTATCTTGTCTTTTCATTTATGAATCGAGGCGACTCTCCCTGTCTCCTTAAATGCAGGAGCATCAAAGGTCCAGGTGCAAAAATATGCATTATTTGAAATCAGCAAAGTATCTGATGTGAAATATTTCTCTAGTGTCTGATGCTGAATATGTCACTCGTACAGTTTTCAGTGATATGAGCTGCACATCATAATAATTGATCAGGTTTGTTTTTGAAATCTGAAAATACTGTGATGTGAAAATGACAGTACTTTAATTATAGTTTTTTCCAATGGTTTTACCTCCTCTGTCAACTCAGAAACCCTGGTATCAAAACAGTAAATACATAGACCTAATGAGAGGCACCCAAGACAACTTGCAGTCAAACGAGTTAATCCAGCCGCTTGATACTCAACACCAAAATGCAACACACCCTTTTCAGTCTGTGCAGCTTCAACCATACTTTCTCCTCTGTGTATTGCAGTCATATTTTTTTTTCAATTTCCATCGTTACATATTGTGAAGCAAGCAGCAAAAGCCAATATTTTCCTCAAACAACTCAACTTCTGCCCAAATGAGTAGATTCCTTCAGTCAGCTCTACTGTACTGTAACACAGCTGACAGCAGAATACAAAATACAGCTGTCAGTTTGAACAAGGTTCTCCTGTGAGCTGCACATTCAAATGTGAACTCACAGTAAAGAACTGCATCCAAACTCAGAAAGACTTTGAAGTGACATTTACTGTATTGGTGGCAAAAACTGAAATACTGTAATTCACATACAGCATTACACAGAAAAACTCAAAAGAGTTGAAAAAAAAATACAGAATGCAATTTGTAGGCCCCTTTTCTGTAGGTGCATCCTGATTGATTGGTGAATGGTGATTGGTGGAAAGGGCAGTGATGCAGGTACAAAGTGAAACGTGTGTGAATCCAATGAAAAGGCATGAACACATTTTCAGAAGAAAACTTCTGCTATGGTTTGGAGGTAGAGATGACGACAATGTGGATCCCACAACTGAAAGAATCTGAAAATGCGCATGTGGTTACAGGTAGACAGGCAAAAGGCCAGTAAAACATTCCCTGCTGGTGCCAAAACAGAATTTTTGAACCGAGGCCAAGTTTGATTAGATGAAGTTAGAGCGGCAAATTTATGGTCTCAGCCGTTAAAGACGTGGTGGGCGTGGCTGAACTTGTTTGGCTGCAGTTTTCAAATGTCAATATTATCAGTTTTATCTCATGGGAGACAAAGTCTGCCCTCGGAGTCAGCTCATGCAGACGCTGTTACAGAGCACAAACACACACTCACACACAAGGTCACCTAAAATGAGAAGAACGTACAGGAGCTCAAATCCACATCCCCATCCCAGTTTAATCCCAATGAAGCTGAAAAATCCTTCCACACATCAAACCTCTCATTAGAGCTGCCATAATAATCACGTTTCATACACACAGACAAATGCCTGGGTGTGGCTCCTCTGAGGCTTTAGGCGAGACATGTACCAGCAGGTTTGGCTTCATGTTTTTCCTCTGAGCACTGACATTCACTCCAGCACAAAGAGAAACAGGCCCTGCAGCCTGTTCACTGTGTGTGCCATAGAAAAAAACATTAATAATGGCGAAGAGTCATAAGGATCATACAGTGGTTATCTACATAACCTACAACCAGCATGTATATTTTTGTATATATTTTGTATATTATTGTACATTTTCAAAACCATTTATTTATTCAATATATGAAAACTGCAATTGCAGCATTCGTCAATATATTGATGCTATTGGCAAATCCTTGTGTAAGGGCAGTTCCATCAAAAACCTAGGACAAGAGAAAAAAACTCAACTGATTTTGTATCCTAAGTTTGTCCTGAGTGAGGGGGAAAAAAGTCCTAAGGAATCCCATTGGTGGAAAGTTTAGAAAATCCCCTCTATATGACCATATAATACCAAAAAACACTGTTTTTACCACACATTTTACATTCAGATATCACTGTAAAAATTCACAAGTTGATTACACACACAAAGACAAGAAAAAAAGTCAATTACAAGTTCTTTGAATTATTCTGTTTACACATGCATATCACACATTATCTGATTTGATATGCGCTAATAAGGAATATAAGGAATAAATGCCAGAAGAGACATTTAAACAGTGAATTAAAAGGTTACTATATACATAGTATATACAGTAACCTTTTAATTCACTGTTATATATTAACCTTTTAATTCAAGGTTACTTTATATATAGTAATCTTTTTAACGAGGCTTCAAAGCTTCAAAACAGAGGCTTTTTTTTTTTTTTTTTTTTTTTTTGGAGTTTCAGTAAAGTTTATTTAAATCAACTTATTATTAATAGGTTTAAAATGTTTCAAACAGAAAATTTCTCAGTTTGTTCTAACAGCATTTTTTGAGATACAGGCGGAGGCAAACAAGATATATAGAGTGCAGAAAAGAAAAAAAATAGAAAAAAAATACATGTACATATATGTATTTCTAAGAGGAGGCCTCTAGACTCAGCCAGACCTGCGATCCAGTCCTGACTGAAACAAGAATGTTTGGAGTCAGAAAACTCTGCTTTCACTTTGCTGACCTCAGCCATCACCTTAAGGATCACCTAAAGGATCCTGGTGAAGGTGAGGAAAGGATCCTGGTGAAGGTGAGGAAAGGATCCTGGTGAAGGTGAGGAAAGGATCCTGGTGAAGGTGAGGAAAGGATCCTCAAAGAAAAAGAAAGCACCAGCTCCCTCAGTGTGTCTCTGTGTGTCTCTGTGTGTCTCTGTGTGTCTCAGTGTGTCTCAGTGTGTCTCTGTGTGTCTCTGTGTGTCTCAGTGTGTTTCCTCCCAGTTTCCCCAGAAGAAGAGCTGGAGTCTCTGAGGAGAGGACAGCGAGCGTCTCCTGTCTCAGCTCAGCAGCCACAGTTTAACATTCAAAGTCACTACAGACAGTCTGAGCCTGTTTAGAGCCTGGGACAAAGTTACAGGGTAGAACTGTAGTTTTTCAAAGAAAGAACCAAATAAAACTACAAGTATCCCCTCATTACACATCTTTGATCTGACAGATATAATCTACATAAAATAAAACTTCAGCTCCTGTCAGGATGAAGAGTGTGGAACAGAAAACACAGGAGGGACTTTGGTCTTTTGCTCACATTTGAAATTCAAAACCCCCCTTATCAACGGACTGGAAACACAACCCTGCGGCTGTGAGTCTCCACCCACCCAACACACACACACACACACACACACACACATCACACACATGCCTGACAGGCCTATGTCACTACTGAGAGTGAGAGAGACAGTCTAATGCCAACCTTTAACCACCTAAAGTCCAGCACCACATGACTGAGTGTGTGTGTGTGTGTGTGTGTGTGTGTGTGTGTGTGTGTGGTCTTTTAAACGTCTTTGTAAACTCGGACAGTGAAGTAACATTTTCTTTGGAGTGGCTTTGCTCTCCACCACTCGTTTGTGTCACAGCGTCTCTCTGTTTTGTCCTGAGTGTGTGTGTGTGTGTGTGTGTGTGTGTGCATGTGTTCTTCACACTGCGGTGAACATGTTGGCAGGTTTGATAGCAGGTAAACACCTCTGTTTGTGTGTGTGTGTGCTTGTGTTTGAGTGTGTGTGCTGGTGTGTGGGGATGTGCTCTTGTTCCTTGTTTATCTGTCTGTTTTGCTTACTTTATCTACTGTGGCCACCATCTTATCTCTAGTCGTGTTAAATCTCTTTTTAGAATTGTTAATTATTATATTGTCATACCTGCCCAGGGACTACAGGTGGAAATTAGGAGCTGTTGCCATAACCTGGCCCAAGACATCTTTTCTTGTCGTACAAGATTAATGTTTATTTGTGCATTGTCCCTGTTTCAAATAAATGAATTCCTATTCCTGTTCCTGTTCAAACCAGATGAATAAAGCAGAGAAACTGCAGCTGTAATTTCAGATAAACACACAGCTGGAGCTGCCGCCTCACTGACAGACATCACCATTGTAACAATCAGCCTTATAATTAAAAGCCTAGTTACCACAAGTCTTAAGGATCCTACGGTAAATTGGTTATCTGTTAGTATCAGGTTAGGAAAACTAAAACAGATGTGCACTTTCAAACTAAAGAACCAAAGATGGTGCTGTCAACAAACAATTTTATTTAACACAGGAGATCACCAGGCACTTAATTACTTTCTCATTATCTCTGGCAGAGTCCATATGTCCATAAAAACTGAAATAATCGGGTCCAACTCAAAAATCCTTCCAATTAGGAAAAAATACCTTTCAAAATGCAAAAATGTAACTGAAAACAGCAATGCATTGCAAAAAAAAAAAAAAAAAAAAAAAAAAAAAAAAGCCCCGATCTCACCAGCAGATATTTCCAGGGAGTGGAGGAAAGGATGAAGTCCCAATCTTTACTGTAAAACACAGCGTTCACTCTCGCTTGGAGGTTTTCAGCACGGGGAACCGATCCCTCAGTCCTGACTCTTTCCTCTGCTAAAGAGTAATTTTCTTAATTTAACACAATATAAATTAAATGTCCTCCCACTGTTCCCTGGTCTCTCCTCTCTGCTCCCTCTTTTCCTTTGTTCTCCTCTTTCTCCTTCCCTCTGCCCCAAACATTCCTTCCCTTTCAACCCTCCCTCCAAACACACCCACACAGGAACAACACCAATCCCCACTGACATGACCATAATGAACCCTAAGTCCTACTCCAGTGGGCCAGGCTTACACAAGACATGAACACTAGGTAGATCTACCCTGTAGGGCCTCAACACTTTAATCTACCCCTTTATCTCCTAATCTTGTGCTGGTGGTGATGCCACACCATCATCATCATCATCATCATCATCATCATCATCATCATCATCATCATCATCAAGTCATGACTCAGCGTGTGGCTTCACTCACACACAAGCTTGGTGTGGATGTTAATGTAAACTGAGAGCAGAGGTGAGTTATAACTTGATGTGAAGGAGTGAAGATGGACTTCACCCACACCTTCACTGGTGGCTGGTCCACCACCACACTGACTAGTCTAGTAGGGAGGTGGGGGTCCCATGCACCCGAAAGATATATTTTTCTAACCTAGCTTTTTGTAATCCTTAAGGTGTCTAGTAAATGATTTTTGATGTTAACAGCGCAAATTTTTGTCCCATGTATGACTTTTTGGGCCATCTTTTATGGCCATCCTGGATTTTCGACTGCGAAAAATGAAAACTTTAAACCTACATAGCTCCTGAACCATACATCACACAGAGACAACTGACCCCATTTTCTTTTTGTCTTGACATGAGGAATTGAGAAAGATGGGGATTGCCATGATTGGGTCATGTATTGTACATAAAAACTCAAATAAACAAAAAAAAAAATGTTAAAATTCAGCAAAATTGGCTCACAAAAACTCCTCCCCCATGTACCCCATTGATATTTTTTTTATTAACTTTGGTATATTTACAATCCCCAAGATGTCTAGTAAACAAATATTCAAGAGCCCAACTTGAAATATTGTCCAATGTCTGTTCATTCTGGCTATATTGGTTGCCACACTGGATTTCCTAAAAATGAAAAACGAAATTCTAAAATCGACATAACTTTTTAACTGTACATCATACAGAGACCTGAAGGCCCTTCTCTCATGTGAAGCCCGACACAACCTGGCATCAGCCGAGCCGACCGCTCTGGCCTCCTCCACCCGACTCACACACAGCTACAGTTCAGCTGAGGCAGCGTCTGGATCCAGAACCACAACACACTCCTAACACACTCCTGACACACTCCTAACACACTCCTAACACACAGTAGCGGTTTTAGGCACGGGCGAAGCGGGCAGCTTGTTTTTGCAAACAAAATGTGTTATTTTGGGAAGAGCGCCTCTCATTAGGCCGATGGATTAACTGTTTTGATACCAGCGTTTCTGAGTTGACAGAGGAGGTAAAGCGATTGAAAAAACTGTAAATATGTGAAGACACTCTGATGGAGCGTTGTGTCATCCTGCTGCTGCTCGGTGGCTCTTTACTGACATCTAGTGGTTTGAATTCACAACTGAAGCAAACATCCAAAGTGTTTGAGGCTCTTCTGGATGGCAATGAGAAGATGCTGGGTTTGTGCCCAGGTCCATTATGTGTGTGTGTGTGTGTGTGTGTGTGTGTGTGTGTGTGTGTGTGTGTGTATGTGTGTGTGTGCGTGTTCAGTTATGTTTTTGATGTTGTACAGTGTGTGTTGATATTTCTTTCTGTACATGAGCACTCAGGTTTGGACACACCTCTTTAATTATAACCTTGTTAATCATGTGACCCAGAGGTGCATCTCTATATAAATGAAGCTTCAGGAAGAAGGAAGACACACATACACACACACACACACACACACACACACACACACACAGAGGCAGATCTCCGCTCTCATGGCTTCTCTCAGCTCTGCGTCCCTCCTGGCTCTGAGCTCCCTGATCTGTCACCTGGCTGCCTCCTCTGAAGGTGAGTGTGTGTGGACAGGTGTGTGTGTGTGTGTGTGTGTGTGTGTGTTAGCTGGAACTGTCAGACACGCCAAACGCGAGTTCATTGACGCTGTCCACAACAGGCCATGACACGCTGTGAAACGTGTCTTTAAAGGCTACAATGAAACACATTCTGCACAATACAGTGGCCTCAGATTATTTTTTAAATATGTTTCATGTTGAATATTTAACACGCATCAGAGAGACACCAAACACACACATCTGGACCAGAGACAGAAATGTGTTTTCAAATGTGTTGTACCTCATTCATGTTTATATGACACATTTTTGCGTAACACAGTTGACAAAATAATGAATCAAATGTTTATTGTCATCAACATATTTAAAAAGTCATTAAACCTTGTTAAGTTTCTGAGTTCAGCACATTTATACTGTGGAAACAGCTGGAAGATTTCTTAGATATGATGGATGTTCTCTGCACTTACAAATGACTTGTGCTTATTTGTGAACGGAGCTGATGTTCAAACTGATGAGCCGACGGCTTCTGAGCGTTTGGGGATCCATTTGAAGTTTGAACTGACAGAAACTGGAATCTTTATGAAGATCTGTGTTGTTAACTTTTCTGTTCTGGGTTTGTTTTTCCATCGTCCTTTAGCCCTGAACCTGAAAGCTCACCCTGGAGACAATGTCACCCTGAGCTGTCAGGCTCCTGATGTCGACATCGCAGCAGCAGAGTGGAGCAGAACTGACATGAAGGAACTAGAATATGTCTTCCTTTCTGTAGACGGACACATTGACTCAGTCTACCAGCATCCATCTTTTAAGAACCGGGTGGAGCTGAAAGACAAAGAGATGAAGAACGGCGACCTGTCTGTGATTCTGAAGAACGTGAAGAAGGAGGACAGTGGAACATATGAGTGTCTCATTAGAGCTGCTGGTGCCAAACGCAGGAAGAGAGCCATTATTCCAACTGATCCCATCAGCATCATCAGGCTGGAGGTTGTAGATCCAGGTGAGTTTAACTGGTACAGGATGACATCTGACCTGAGGTCTGTTTTATTTCATGTTGGAGGTGGATTCTGAACAGACACAGGACAGAAATATGAGAGCTTGACTTTATACTTTGATCATGATTTCATAGCACTACAGTAGATAATGACTGATGTGAGCAGCAGGAATCATTTATTCTGTTTCCTTCCTTATTGTTAAATCTGTATTTTTAAATGTATAAAGTGAGGTCCATTTTCCAAAAGGCCTTGTCCCAGCTGTCCCACAAGTGAAGCCCTTCACAGATGGACATGTTGTCTTGAACATGTGTCCTAACCCTTGTTGGTACCAAACATGTTCCCCTCAGTTCAGTCAGTGAGAGTCAGGAGAGAAAACTGACATGTTTCCAGACAAACTCCCACATGAGTCTGATGAGGAGGACATGCAGCCTTTTCCTCTGACCCTCATCTGTTTACTCACCAACCTGACTTTGTCTCTGTCTTTGTCTCTGTCTTTGTCTCTGTCTTTGTTGTTTCAGACGCTTCAGATGGAGACAAAATGAGTCAAGACTCTGTGAATGACCATGGTGAACCTGCTGGGCGTGTTCATCCTGCAGTGGCTGTAGTTCTTACACTGGCAGTGCTTATTGTGGTTGTTTCTGCTGTGGCTGCTGTGATGCACAGAAAACAAAAAGCAAGTAGAGAACACAGACAGGAGAACAGGGAGGATGTGTTGGCGGGGGGCGTGTCTCAGGAGGTAGAGCGGTTGTCTGGTAACCAGAGGGCTCCCGGTTCAATCCCCAGTTCCCCCAGAGCCTGTCAAAGTGCCCTTGAGCCAGATGCTGAACCCCTCAGCGCTCCAGATGGATAGCTAGGCGCCCTGCATGGTAGCCTCTGCCATCAGAGTGTGAATGGGTGAATGTGAGGCAAAACACTGTAAAGCGCTTTGAGAGGTCAGTAGACGAACAAAGCGCTACAGAAATGCTGCTCATTTACCATTCAGGATGCTGCCACAGCTGAACTGTTGCTGTCGTGATGATAATGACTTCTGTGTTTACCTGAGCTTCCAGCTGCAGCTTCTCTGCTTCAATCACCTGGTTTGAACAGACTTTATTGACACCGTCTACCTGGACAGGTGTGAGCTGAGCAGCTCACTGATACTTGAAGTTTGAAATCTGTCCTCACTCCCTCTCTTCTTCTGGCTTTAAGTTCAACAGTGTTAAAGAACGAGGCAGATTCATCACATGTGTGTGACCATCTGTATTCACTGTATTTGTACGTGCTTGTTAATAACTGAAGTCTGTAGTGATGGAGGCTGGGATTCTTACTGTGTCTGAAGTTTTTCTTGACTTTGCTGTGAATTCATTTATAATGTAAAACACTTTGTCATTTAAATTTTCTCAGATTCTTGATGATTCATGTGTCATTTATTCTGTAAAGCACTTATCAGTTTGCTGTAATGCACATGTTGAACAGACCTCAGGGTTTGGAAGAGGAAAACATTTTTGTCAGAAACTTTGACCTGATCTGCTGGTTGATGCTTCCTGAAATAAAAACCTGTTCAGCCTGAGAGGTGTGTGTGTGTGTTTTGTTGTTTCACACAGAGACAGCTCAGCCTGTGTGTGTGTGTGTGTGTGTGTGTGTGTGTGTGTGTTTTGTTGTTTCACACAGAGACAGCTCAGCTCCATCAGGAAGTGAGACGGCAGAGAACAGAGAGACGCTGTGACACAAACGAGTGGAGAGCAAAGACACTCCAAAGAAAATGTTTACAAAGACGTTTAAAAGACCACACACACACACACACACACACACACACACACACACACACACACACACACACACACACACACTCAGTCACATGGAGCTGGACTTTAGGTGGTTACATGTTATGATCAGACTGTCTCTCTCTCTCTCTCTCTCTCTCTCTCTCTCTCTCTCTCTCTCTCTCTCTCTCTCTCTCTGTACCATGTGATTTTCAGGAAAAGGTAACTGCTGCTCTCAGTCATGTTGGCAGAAAGTGGTCAAAATAAAATCCTTATAACCCAAGAAATGGTTATGGCTCTGGAAAAATAACCCAGAAATGTAACCCAACACAAGTAACACAGGAATTGGGTTCAAGAAATAACCCAAGTGTTTTTAGAGTGCAGACTGTCTCTCTCTCTCTCTCTCTCTCTCTCTCCCTCTCTCTCTCTCTCTCTCCCTCTCCCTCTCCCTCTCCCCCCTCCCTCTCTCTCTCTGTACCATGTGATTTCCAAGAAGAGGTAACTGCTGCTCTCAGTCAAAGTGTGAGGGACTCTCAGACTCTCAAATGATCACAGAACAAAAAGTCACAGTGCCGTTCAAACACATTTTTAGACGTTTGTTCCTCACTGCTCCTCAGTGGCCACCAGTAAAGACTGGAGCTGTACTGGGAAGCTCCCAGTCATCAGCAGGGGAAGCTGAGAGAGCTGCCTTTATAGATCAGCCTTCCAATAACCAGGAGCTGACACTCCTACAGCTAAAGATTAGATTTTTCTCTCCAAAAAATGCAGTTAATTTCATCTGTTTGTCATGAGGTTCCATGACTTTGTTCACACATGGCATCTGAACACATAAAATAAATTTGGAGAATTTTTATTAATTTTTGAATGTTTTATTTAACTTGTATACACCCATCGTGTTCCCGGTCACAAATGACCGGTCATTAGAAATGAATGGGTAAGACTACAATTAGTGTATAAAATAGAGTTAAACACATTCTCACACTCCTTTCCCACACCCCAACATGCCGGTGTCTTTGAGCAGACACAGATGTGTGTGAACACACACACACACACACACACCTTATACGCCTTTCTGGCTTCCATGGCAACCCCCACAGGAAAGTATCTCTCTGACTTCTTTCCCACACCCCAACATGTAGGTGTCTTTGAGCAGGCACACACACACACACACACACACACACACACACACACACCTTATACGCCTTTCTGGCTTCCATGGCAACACCCACGGGAAAGTATCTCTCAGACTTCTTTCCCACACCCCATCATGTAGGTGTCTTTGAGCAGGCACACACACACACACACACAAACACACACACACACACACACACACACACACACATGGACACAGACACACACAGACACACACAACTTTGCCCCTTTTTGGCTTCCATGGCAACCCTCATGGGAACCTACCACGGGAACTGCCAACACCTGTCACCTGTCACCTGACACCTGACACCTGTCAGGTGACAGGTGTCAGGAAGAAGACCCAGCTGAAGTTGTGGTCACCTTTCGGTCCAAAAATGGTAATTTTTCCTGGACCTCATCCCCACCTGAGAGGAACGGTCAGCTTCCATGTGAAAATGTCATGAGAATGACTAGCTAAATCATACTGGTCAATGCTGACGGGAACACAAAAGATGCTATTTTTTTGCCACTATTTAGAAAATTGAAATGGTTTCAAAACAGTGTCCTTGGAAAACATTGAAATGAAGTACTCTGTGATAAATACTACAATATGTTTCATCTGAGTATTTGTTATAGTCAAAATAATATCTATATAATGTTTTTTTCCCTAAAAAACGAATGGTATGATCTCAGGTAAATTAGGCCTACAGCACATACATAGCAAATAGAAGTTCAAAACTTGTCATTTTCACAAGAGCAGAAGTTGATAAAAAGATCTAACACAACATTAGGTGATAATATGTATCATAGTGGATTTATAATCAAATACAATGTTACCAGTCACATGTGACCGGGAACCTCATGAGTGTTAGCCCAAAATGAACAGAATAGGAGGGTTAATGTGAATCTTAAAGTTCAACTGAGGCTGCTGATGAGTGACCTAAAGAAACCTCAGCTATGTGATGTGTGTGTGTGTGTGTGTGTGTGTGTGTGTGGATCTGTGGGGGTGGGGGTGGGGGGGTGGAGTCAGGGAATTCACTGCGTCCAGGCTGCACTCAGTTTGGTATCTCTGTTGTTTGTCCTCAACAGGAAGTGTTCAAACAGAGCAGCGACTTTCCTCTTTTGCCGCTCTCACTTCAGCAAACTTGGCCTCAGTTCAAAAATTCTGTTTCAACACCAGCAGGGAATGTTTTTATTTGTCCTTCTGCCCGTTCACCTGTAAGCACATCAACGCCCTCAGATTCTTTCAGTTTGAACCAGACGACTCATCTTTACAGTTTTTTTTTTCAATCGCTTTCTCCAGTATAATGAAACTGGGATCCACTTTGTCATCATCTTCACCTCCAAACCACAGCAGACGTTTTCTTTTGCAAATGTGTTCATGCCTTTTCATTGGATTCACACATTTTTCACTTGTCACATGTGTCATTTCCACGGCCCTGACTCCACTGACTTCACTGTGGAGGTCAAAAGCAAAACATCTGCTCACAGCTGATAGAACTCCTTTGAGTTTTTCTGTGTAATACTGTATGTGAATTACAGTATTTCAGTTTTTGCCATAAATACAGTAAAAATTTCACTTCAGAGTCTTTCTGAGTTTGGATGCAGTTCTTTACTGTAAGTTCACATTTGAATGTGCAGCTCACAGGAGAACCTTGTTCAAACTGACAGCTGTATTTTGTATTCTGCTGTCAGCTGTGTTACAGTACAGTAGAGCTGACTGAAGGAATCTACTCATCTACTCAAGTTGAGTTGTTTGAGGGAAATATTGGATTTTGCTACTTGCTTTACAATATGTGACGATGTAAACTGTCAAAAATTTATATATATATATGACTGCAATACACACAGGAAAAAGTAAAGTGGAACCTGCTCAGACTGAAAAGGGTGTGTTGCATTTTGGTGTTGAGTATGAAGTGAGTGAGTGGCTGGGTTAGTTGTATTGGGTGGTGACAAAATGTGCTTTTGCTGCATGTTTGAAATGTTTTGTCATGGTAAGAGCCTTTTGCAAACAAAATGTGTTATTCTGGGCAGAGCGCCTCTCATTAGGCCGATGGATTAACTGTTTTGATACCAGCATTCCTGAGTTGACAGAGGAGGTAAAGCCACTGAAAACAACTGTATTTATCCTGCTGCTGCTCGGTGGCTCTTTACTGCCATCTAGTGGCTTCAATTCACAACTGAAGCAAACATCCAAAGTGTTTGTGGCTCTTCTGGACGGCAGCGAGAAGATCGTGGGTTTGTGCCCAGGTCCTTTCTGTGTCCTGAGTGTGTGTGTGTGTGTGTGTGTGTGTGTGAAAAGTTCAGACTTCTCCTCAAACCACTGCACTTTTTTAAAAAAAATTTCAAGACGTGTATTTCAAATCCACATGATCCTCTGTGTAAATCAGAGCAGCTTCAGAGCTGCTGGAAGGTTGATTTTTTTCACTTTGACAGAGCCAGGCTAACGACTCCCATAGACTTCAAGTCTTTATGCTAAGCTAAGAGGAAATGCTACCCACAGCTGCTGAACCACTGGACGTCCAGAGGTGGAAATGGTGTCCAACATCTGGTCTCAGTCTGGGGAAGTCGGGGAAAAGAAAAAGGGGACTTTGCCCAAAATGTTGGAATGTTCCTTTAAGTCATTAGTGTCCTGTGTGAAGTTTACTTCAGTGTCAGGTAGGATTTGTTGGAGTGTTTGAGGGAGTCCACTGTGAGAGGCTGCTGTTCATCTTCACCTCTGGCTAAAAAACTGAAAGATTGCACTCCCCATACACACACATGCTAATAATAATAATGATAATAGTAATAATAATAACTTAAATTTGTATAGCGCCTTTCAAGAACCCCCCCCAGAAAAAAAAAAAAAAAGTTTGTAGTTAATTTCTCTCACACTCTTGCAGTTCTCCTCTGAACCTACAGAGGGCGACCTCACACACCTGTGGCTGTGTGGTGCCTCCACTGAGCTGGAAAATATTTTTCATTAAGAGATTCTTTCAGCTCAACACGTTCTCATTTAATGTCTATTCTTTATTTTAAAAGGGGATTATAAAAATTGTATAAAACATACAAATTACATTACATTACATTATGTTCTCACTGGGGGCACAAGCTATGAATTAAACACATATGGAAACATTTAAGTAAAAAAAAAAAGTGTAAATACTCTGCTCAAACTCTGCTGAGAGTGGGGGATGGGTCCCTGCTCTGTTTAGACAGATAGATTTACTTTATTGATCCCAAACTGGGAAATTCCCAAAACACTTCCTTTTTAGGAGAAAACACCAGCAGCTGCAAAGAGATATCAAACTGAGTGCAGCCTCGATGCAGTGAATTGCCAACTCCACCCACACACACCCACACACACACACACACACACACCAACATCATGAGTCATTTTTTGTAGGTGACAGTTCAGCAGCCTCAGTTGAAAAACTTTTATTTTCACACTTCAGTTGTTTTTCATCTTTAGCTTTAGGTGTGTCAGTTCCTGGTCATTCAGAACAGCCCCAGTCTTTACTGGTGGCCACGAAGGAGCAGTGAGGAACAAACGTCTAAAACCTGTTTGAACGACACTGTTTTGTTCTGTGATTATTAGGGGCCTAAGCTGCCAGGACTCTCTTGTATTCCTGCGTGTTCTTCTTTCTTTCTTTCTTTCTTTTCTTTGGAGTGGCTTTGCTCTCCACTCGTTTGTGTCACAGCGTCTCTCTGCTCTCTGACGTCTCACTTCCTGATGGAGCTGAGGAAAGGTTTGCAGTGTGTGTGCAGCCCCAGACCTCTGCCATGAGATGCAGCTGGCTCTGCTCGAGCTCACACTGTTTACCTCACACACACACACACACACACACACACACACACACACACAGGCTGAGCTGTCTCTGTGTGAAACAACAAAACACACACACACACACACACACACACACACACACACACCTCTCAGGCTGAACAGGTTTTTATTTCAGGAGGCATCAACCAGCAGACAAAAATGTTTTTCTCTTCCAAACCCTGAGGTTTGTTCAACATGTGCATCACAGCGAACTGCTGAGTGCTTTACAGAATAAATGATAAAAGACTCATAAAGAATCTGAGAAAATTTAAATGACAAAGTGTTTTACATTATAAATGAATTAACAGCAAAGTCAAGAAAAACATCAGACACAGGAAGAACCAGCCTCCATCACTACAGATGTCTTCCATTGACAAGCATGTACAAATACAGTGAGTACAGTAGGTTACACACACACACACACACACACACACACACACACACACACACACACACACACACACACACTCACCAAAAAGCTGAAGGTGCTACTAAACCTCATGTGATGAATCTGCCTCGTTCTTTAACACTGTTGAACTTAAAGCCAGAGGTAGAAAGGGAGTGAGGACAGATTTCAAACTTCAAGCATCAGTGAGCTGCTCAGCTCACACCTGTTCAGGTAGACGGTGTCAATAAAGTCTGTTCAAAGCAGAGGAATGAAGCAGAGAAGCTGCAGCTGGAAGTTCAGGTAAACACAGAGCCGGAGCTGCAGCCTCACCAGTGAAGCTGCATCTCTCCTGCTGCTGAACGATGCCAAGTCATTTGGTCCTTTTCCACTAGTAGTAAGAACTTGTTCTTAATGGTTTGCCTGGTTAAATAAAGGTTAAATAAAATAAATAAATAAATAAATAAATAGTACCTACTCGGCTCGTACCAGGTACTACATGGTAGTACCTGGTAGCAGGTCCCATTTTAGGACCTACTCGGCTGCGGTTCCAAGCGAGCTGAGTCGAGCCAAAATTTTTATTTTTATTTATTTTATTCAATTTATAAAGGACAGTGTGCACTTTCATAAGCTATTCAAATAATAAAAAGATGAGTGCACCAGATTTAGCAAGAAAGCTAATTTCCATCTGCAGTCCTTACAAAAACATTAAAACAATCAACACAGTAAAACAAACAATAAAACAAACAGACCTGCACCTATCACATACCAATAAACACAACATAAGCACGACAAGCAGGCATGTGTGTGTTCTGCATGCTATATGGCCGATGTCACAAACCACACGATGCCATACATACATAAATAAACAACCTAAACATTCCTAATGTAAAGTGCAATGTACAAATGCCAGTTAGGAAGTAAAAATTATTATTGCATAGTTAAAGTGCCAATGTAGAATGCTTGTAAACCTATTAGCATTATAATGTAAAGTGCCGTTGCAGAATATTAAAGTCATGAAGTTATTGATATCATCAGATGTGACTGCAGATATTTTAAATGCCAACCATGGTAGTTCAGAACTACAGAGTTACAGTGAGGAAAATGTGCTGTAAACGCTGTGCAGGCAACGGATTGGACAGGGAGTGACGAGAGCGACTCCTGCACGAAAACAAAACCCGGCATTTAAAAAAAAAAAGTCAAAGGCAAAGTCGGAAAATGGCAAGCAAACCGGCGCTGTGGTCAAATGAAGAGGTGGAGGCTTTTCTGCACTTGGTGGCCCAAAGAATCCACCCACGGTGAGGTGGGACTCAACTGGAATGGAAAACCACCCAAACCGAGTCGAGGCGAGTAGAGTTGAGGCGAGTCGATACTAGTGGAAAAGGGCCAATTGTCATCAAGTCATGACTCAGCGTGTGGCTTCACTAACACACAGGCACTTAAATCACATGTAGAGAATTATTCTCAAATCATGAAAGATGCATAAAGTAAACAATACAACAATATAAGGATTCCCAGATAAAACATGCACAATCAATTAGAGATTAGCTCATTAACATAATATCTACAAGGATACAAGGAAGTTTATTTGTCATTATACAACAGCTTGTATAGTGAAATTAAAGTGTGGTTCCCTCTTGATTGATTAATTAATTGATTGATTGTGTAGAAAACAGAATTATTAAAGACCCCCTAAACCAAAAATTATTTTTTTGAAATTATTAACATGTCAATGTAGTGTTTGGGTTCTGCTACAAGGCATTTCAGCAGCGAAGTCGCTAATGCACGCCATAACTGAGCATTTTAGATTAGCATTTTATTTTTTATTTATTCATTTATTTATTTTATTTGACAGGGACAATACAAAAAACAATGTATCAAGTTATAAAACATGAAACCGTTGCATTGTATATGGGGTTTATAGCCAAGGCTAGTTTGCGACCCCAGTCCCTGGTTGGGCCTTTCTATACAAATATCTACAATATATGATTAAAAATGATCAATTACACCAAATTACAGTCATTAAAGCTGTGTCATCACCAATTTAAAATATGCCAATTAGTGTTCGCACATTTGGTTGGATTTCAACCAGATTTTAACCTTATCATTAAATATTTTTATATCAGTTTCTTTTTTTATTTCAGTTGGTAGGGCATTCCACAAATGTGTCCCTTTCACTGAATAAGACGATTGACCAAATGCGGTGGTGTGCATTGCTACCTTGTAGTTGCCCTTCACTGATCCCCTTGTAGATCTAGTATTACCTGTCCCTTTCACCTGCGAGCAGAGTGCAGCTGGGGCACGATCACTGGCACATTTAAAAATCAATTTGATGAAGGAGAATTTAATGAAACTGTCAAACTAAACATGTTATATTTTTGAAGGATTCTGCAATGGTGCCATCTCATTTGTTTTTTGTCCATTATTTTCAGTGCTTGTTTGTAGAGTGTGGCAATTGGTTGTATAGTTGACTGAGAGGCCTGGCTCCAGACAGTAATACAATAGGATATATGAGATAAAATCATGGCATGCATAAACAGTTGAGCTGCATGCCGTGGTACATAGTGCCTGACCATTCTAAAGCAGTTCAAATTAGTTTTTAGGGTCTTGCTTAACTTTTGCACGTGCTTATCAAATTTAAGTTGAGAGTCAAGAGTGATACCCAAAAATTTGAATTCCCTGACTTCCTCAACTTCCTCTTGGTCTATTTTAATTTTTAACTCATGGTTTACTCTCCTTCTTATTGAGAAGTTCATTGTGACCGTTTTCTTTAGATTCAGCGTTAGGTCATTCCTTTTAAGCCATTGGGATATATCCTTCATTTCACTTCGAGTTAGTATCTCTCCTGCTGTACAGGGGGTCCCAGCCGATACATAAATAACTGTGTCATCTGCGTCCATTTGGCAGGTAGTGCTTTTACAGCAGGTTGGTAGATCATTTATGTACAGGCTGAAGAGCAAAGGCCCTAATATGGATCCTTGTGGAATGCCCATTCTTGATCTTTAGAGTCTGAAAAAGTTGGATTCAGTTTATCAGCGTCTAGGCAGGTTTACTACGTCACCATCCCAAGCAACCAATCCCGTTGAGTTTTTTACACCTCATTAACATAATATATGCACAGGGTAGAACGCGGGAGTAAACGCTAGACAGCAATGGCGGAGACTTGCTCTGTGTTCGGCTGTGGAGCGGTAAAGGACGGTAACATGCATCATTATCGAAGCCTATAATTTTTTGGCCTAATGTATGAAAGCAGTGGATTATTAGAAACGCCTCATATCACCTCATATCATATCACCATCAACATCATATCAATCCAGCACTACAGGACCGTCTGGCGCCAACTATGACCTAGGTGCTACACAACTGAATTGATACCTCTATGCGGTGCCGGCCCTGCCTATGTTGGCGCCCTAGGCAAAATTACTCCCTTGCTCCCTTCCATACTTGCCTGCCTGTGTGCCTACGCGCACCCCTGCCCCCCGACGCCGACAAAAACCCGCTGGTAGAACAACTGCTGCCGGTGCCCCTCCGGCCGCTAGCGGCACCCCTCCAGCAGATGGCGCCCTTAACATTTGTCTATACTGCCTATGCCACGGCCCGGCCCTGCTATGACTGTAAACAAAAGTTTACATTAGGCTAAAGGTATCATAAAAGCAAACTTTATGGTACATATAACCATTATAATGGCTTGGGTTTCATTGTACAGGTGTTTAATAACACACTACTGAGTGTATTGTAGTGTATTAGCAAGACAAATGGTCATGGATTGGTGTGTTTTTTCGTGCTTCGCCGACTGGAATTGGATACAGTGATGTCAGATCCACAAACAGTCACTAGTGTAACAAGCTAACAAACTAACCTTAGCAAATAAAAGAGACTAAGTTACGGTACACTTACCATTCTGACACGTCTACTAGCCCGCGACTTGCAGATGTAGGGTCCTCCTCAGAGTCTGAGCCAGCCTCTGGCTCCAACATGTAAGGTTGAATATTGCCAATATTGCTGCGAGAGGTAGCCATTTTGACGGGGACCGCTGTTACCGAGCAACCCAGACCAGGCAGCAGCGGTGGGCGGGCGCAAGTCACTACATATTTGCATACTCATTTGCATAATCATGAATATTCATAGAGTCCAGATTTTTCAATGAGGGGAAAATGGTAGTCGTGTTTTTAGCCTCTTTGACTGTTTTTTTAAACAACTTTTTCGTGGGCAAGCAGTTTTAACCAAAATATACTCATAGCAGAGCATTTTTACAATTTTTAAAATGCCTCTTTATGGGGTCTTTAAGCATGGAGGAGTTCAGATGGTGCATTTAGATAGATAGATAGATAGATAGATAGATAGATAGATAGATAGATAGATAGATAGATAGATAGGTATACTTTATTGATCCCAAACTGGGAAATTCACAATTTAGTAATCTCACAGCCTGAGGGAAGAAGCTGCTCTGTAGTGCTCTGTAGTCTGGTGGTACGGCAGCGGATACTTCTGTATCTTTTGCTTTACGGCAGCAGGGAGAACAGGCTGTGGCTGGGGTGGGTGCCGTCCTTCAGGATCCCCCTGGCCCTGCGCAGGCACCTCACCTCCCCGATATCACTGATGCTTGGTAGATGGGTGCCAATGATGTTTTGGGCAGTTTTAATCACTCGTTGCAGAGTCTTCCTGTCCTGGGCCGTGCACATCCCATGCCAGTTTGTGATGTTTCCAGTCAGGATGCTTTCAATCGCCCCTTTGTAGAAGCTGACAAGAACTTGGCGTGGGAATTTTGCTTTCTTAAGTTTCCTTAGGAACTACAGCCTAACAGATGTTTCTTCATTAAATACTCATCAGTTTACATATTAAATTTGATTAGTCCTTCATTCATTCATCTTCATTCATCTTCTAAACCGCTTATCCTCACTATGGTCGCGGGGGGTAGCTGGAGCCTATCCCAGCGCACATAGGGCGAAGCCTAATTTTTTTTTTTTTTTTTTTTTTAATTCTAAAACCGCCTTTATAGCGCCACCCTCAGGACAGTTTATGAACCTGCAACAGTCCTGGGTCATGATGGACTTGAGGGGAGCAGTCCTGCTCCTGTTGATGTGGCATCAAACAGGAACGACTCATACAGCCTCACTGTTCTCCTGACTGCGTTCTCCACTTGATCTTTGTTTTCTGTACATCACAACAGCAGCAGCCACAACAAAAAGAAGCGCAATAAGCACTGCCAGTGTAAGAACTACAGCCACTGCAACATGACTATGCCCAGCAGGTTGATCATGGTCACGGTCATTCACATGGTCTTCACTCATTTTGTCTCCATCTGAAGCGTCTGAAACAACAAAGACAGAGACAAAGACAGAGACAGGTTGGTGAGTAAACAGATGAGGGTCAGAGGAAAAGGCTGCATGTCCTCCTCATCAGACTCATGTGGGAGTTTGTCTAGAAACATGTCAGTTTTCTCTCCTGACTCTCACTGACTGAACTGAGGGGAACATGTTTGGTACCAACAAGGGTTAGGACACATGTTCAAGACAACATGTCCATCTGTGAAGGGCTTCACTTGTGGAACAGCTGGGAAAATGTCTCTTACTTTATGCATTTAAAAATATAGATTTAACATTAAGGAAGGAAATGGAATTATAGCTGCTGCACAGCAATGGTCAAGCCGGGCAATTTTAGGCAATTCTGAGCAACAAGTAGAGAATAGGAAGATGAAAAGAAAGGTGGCATTCTTATGTGCATTTTGCGTCAGTTGAGGCTTGAACTCACAGTTTCTGGCATTGAGGACAACACTTTATCTCACTTGAGCTAATTGGCAAGTGTCATTTCATGTCAGGCTTCACAAATTGACTAAGCCAGTCACATGACAGCAGCCACGTATGCATGGAAAGGCAGATTTCAAACCACTGTAAAATAAATAAATAAATAAATAAATAAATAAGTCATCAAGACAAAAATCTGACAATGATAATCTGGCATGGGACTGGACCTTTGTGCAAAGTTTGGTGAATTTTCACGCATGGGAATGTTGCACAAGCTGAGATTTGAACTCTCAATCTTCGACTCCGAGGACTGGCCTCTACCTCACTGAGCTAAAACTACATGTGTAGCTTCACAAACTGACTGAAAATTCAGTTATGACAAAAATCTGAAAATACACATATTGCAGATTTTTGTCTTAATAATTGAATTTAAGACAAAAAATACACATATTGCACCCCTCCTTGAACTGCCACCTTACCATGGCGGAGGGTTTGTGTGCCCACATGATCCTAGGAGCTATGTTGCCGGCGGCAACTTTGTCCCTGTTACGGTCTCCCATGGCAAACAGGTCTTAGGTGATAGGCCAGACTAAGCGCAGTTCAAACCCCCTTATGAAGAGGAAATCAGCAAGGACAGCGATGTTGCCGGTTCGGCGGAGCCAGGGCTCCACCCTGGAGCCAGGCCTGGGGTTGGGGCTCATGAGTGAGCGCCTGGTGGTCAGTCCTTTGGCCACAGGGCCCTGTGTCTGTTCAGAATCGACCTCCAACATGAAATAAAACAGACCTCAGGTCAGATGTCATCCTGTCCCAGTTAAACTCACCTGGATCTACAACCTCCAAGTTGATGATGTAGATGGGCTTGGTTTCAATAAAGGATCTCTTCCCACGTTTGGCACCAGCAGCTTTAAAGCGACACTCGTATGTTCCACTGTCCTCCTTCTTCACGTTCTTCAGAATCACAGACAGGTTGCCGTTCTTCATCTCTTTGTCTTTCAGCTCCACCCGGTTCTCAAAAGACGGATGCTGGTAGTCTGACTCAATGTGCCCGTCTCGAACAAGGAAGACATGTTCTAGTTCCTTCAGGTCAGGTCTGCTCCACTCTGCTGCTGCGACGTCAGGAGCCTGACAGCTCAGGGTGACATCGTCTCCAGGTCGAGCTTTCAGGTTCAGGTTCAGGTTCAGGTCTAAAGGACGATGGAAAAACAAACCCAGAACAGAAAAGTTAACAACACAGATCTTCATAAATATTCCAGTTTCTGTCAGTTCAAACTTCAAATCGATCCCCAAACGCTCAGAAGCCGTCGGCTCATCAGTTTGAACATAAGCCCCGTTCACAAATAAGCACAAGTCATTTGTAAGTGCAGAGAACATCCATCATATCTAAGAAATCTTCCAGCTGTTTCCACAGTTTAAATGTGCTGGACTCAAAAACTTACCAAGTTTTAATGACTTTTAAATATTTTGATGACAATAAACATTTGATTTATTATTTTGTCAACTGTGTTATGGACAAATGTTTCATATAAACATGAGTGAGGTACAACACATTTGGTAACACATTTCCGTCTCTGGTCCAGATGTGTGTGTTTGTTAAATATTCAACATGAGGTCAGTGTTGAGGACGGAGTCACAGAACTGCTGGAGGGAGCGACATGCTGCAGCTTGGATGAAGCTGCAAACACACAGGAGGCAGTGCAGTGGAGCAACCTGTGGAGCCAGAGACTGTAACACACACACACACACACACACACACACACACCTGTCCACACACACTCACCTGCAGAGGAAGCAGCCAGGTGACAGGTCAGGGAGCTCAGAGCCAGGAGGGACGCAGCGCTGAGAGAAGACATGAGGGCGGAGATCTGCCTGTGTCTGTGAATGTGTGTGTCTGACTGACTGACTGTGTCCGTCCGTCCGTCTGTATATGTGGAGCCGTTCCTCTGGGTCACGTGATTTACAAGAAGCGGTTCTGGTGGTGCGTTCAGGTGCTCTCAGTGTTTGCAGTTTAATTCAGTTCCAGTCTAAAGTTTGTCCACAGCTTCTCCTTCAGTGTTTTCTCTTTGTTTTGATTCTGTTCTACATTGAACTGCAGATTAACACTGAACACACCAAACACACACACACACTCTAAAAACACTTGGGTTATTTCTTTAACCCAATTCCTGCGTTACTTGTGTTGGGTTCCATTTCTGGGTTATTTTTGCAGAGCCATTTCTTGGGTTATAAGGATTTTATTTTGACCCAATTTGTGGGTTTTTCCAGTTGGGTAATATTTCTGGGTTATTTTTTTCTGAGAGTAACCCATTGTTGGGTCAGAGACTTGGGTTTGATTGATTGATTGCTTATTGATTGCTTGATTGAATACTTTACAAACAGTTTGTGTAACAAAGAACATTTCATTACTAGTGACTGACAGCTTTGCTTGTAAATATTGCACAACATGGTTGGTAGAAAATGCACTTTAAACAGACAACTTAACTATGCACTTTAATAATGGCACTTGGCACTTTAGTCGCAATATTTGCAATTTATTATTGGTTTGCACAGAATATTTGCACATTGCATATTTGCACATTTGATACAGGCTGGTAGTAGGGGATTAGGGTAAGGACACCCAGGACACGGAAATTACCTGGGCACAAACCCAGGATGTTGGATGTTTGCTTCAGTTGTGAATTCAAACCACTAGATGTCAGTAAAGAGCCACCTCGGATCTTCACATATTTAATGGGACACACACACACACACACACACACACACACACACACACACACACACACGGGTGTTTCCACTACAGAAGTGCCATTACATACTGCACTGGGCCTACTGGAAGAACCAGTGTTAATAAGTTTTTAGCTTAGTCGAACACTTTACAAATACTGTATAGTATTAGTGTTGGTGTTAGTATTAGTATTTGTAGTTACAGATTACTCTCTGTACCGTTCTCTTTCATTCAGTTTGTGGATTTGGCTGCACAGTGGTTATAATTTTATGAAGAAATTTCAGAGATACACACTCAGAGATGTGAAAAGGTGTGTGTGTATGTGTGTGTGTGTGTGTGTGTGTGTGTGTGTGTGTGTGTGTGTGTGTGTGTGTGTGTGTGGTGTATAAAGCCATCAGATGGAAACTCAACACACGCCCTGTCTTTGCTGTGGCTAACCAGTCTCTACATCCTCTCTTTCTCTCTGAATTCACCAGTGTGTTTCTGGTCAGTGTGCTTATTTTTTCATGTTGGCTGCAACAAACTGGGTCATGGAACCACAACTGCAGTTTATTAACAGCCTCATTTCACACATATTTTATTCAGGACCTACATATTGTATTTGTTTTATTTTCTCTAAACAGTAATGCTGTAATCGGAGTGTGTTGTTCCCAACCCAGGCGTGTTGTTCCCCTGCTCTTTAAACTGTTCATATTCCTATTTTTTATCCTCGTTTATAGTGTATATATTGCTTGCTGCTATTTATCATCTGTTTATACTGTGAATTTGGACATTGCCCACATCTATGCATATTGTATACATCGATGCACACTGGTTTTATTGGCTTTTTATCATCTATTTATCATCTGGGTGCTATTTATTTATTTATCATCTGTTTATATTGTAAATTTGCACATTGCCCTCATCTATGCACATTGTATACATCGATGCACACTGGTTTTATTGGTTTTTTGCACATTGTTTTTTTGCACATTGGTACTTAGATCTTTAGATCTCGAGGGTCATTTTTTATTCTTTATTTTTGATTTACTTATTCTTTATTTTTGATTTACTTAATCTTGTACTCTGTGGATACTGCTGAAAACTGTGAATTTCTTTCGGGATGAATAAAGTATCTATCTATCTATCTATCTATCTATCTATCTATCTATCTATCTATCTATGCTGATTGCAGTTTGTGTTCAGTCTGTTGGTTCAGCTCTCTGTGTGATGCCTCTGCCACTTCCAGCTGCTGTTTAAATGCAGTCTGTATGCTCTGAAGAAGAAAAACACCTGCTAATTCAAGGTGCACATGCACAGCACAAGCATTGCCATGGCAATAAGATTGGCTCAGATGACTTTAGGACATTATTGGATCTCAGTGAGCCAGTCAGGTGCAGAGGCAGTACAGATAATGCAGGAAGTTGACCTTTCAATGGACAAAAGAGGCAAAGCTCTCGTCATTTGGCTCCAGTTTGTTTGAATTCGACTCGTTGCAGCTCCTCACTCTTTTGAACTGTTTCCTCAGCAGCTGTGCTCCCTTTTATTCCTCCAGTTGTAAGATTGAGGCACGATGTAGAAATTATATCAAACAGCAGATGCCAACCCAGCTCGAGCTCAGTGGGGGAGGGGAACTGGTCAGCTGTTAGCAGGATGAACAAGACTCAGAGGAAAAAACATCTTCATGTTCACAAACTGAGCAGCAGCAGCACACACACACACACACACACACACACACACACACACAACCCTGTGTTGTGCCAAAGTCTGTATACCTCAAAGTGTGTGACTCCTGCGGGTTTGTTTCGGCACCACATGGTGGCACAAAAACAGCACAGACGAGACAAAGCGTGGGATTTGGAGAGGACAGATCTCTGGTCTGGGAGTGTGTGAGTGACAGGAAGGTTCAGCCTGCAGGCCAATCAGATCTCAGATCAGATCTTGGAGACAGACTGTCCACACCGTCACTCACAAGCGATCAGATCGGATTTGTGCGTCCAGACATCGTCAGCCTGTCTGCAGGGGTTGCTACAGTGACCACCTACGCATCAGTAACCCCGTACGCCGATGATGTGACTTTCTACCATAAAAGGTGGAGAAATGTCCAGAAGCTTCTGTGCAAAGTGGCTGCAGACGGTTTATTTGAGCGTCTGCGTGTCGCTCTGCCAGCAGCAGCAGGGATTCTGCTCTGCACCTCCCTCACTCTGGATCTGATCTTGTTGCCACGTCGCATCGCGAGACACACAAAACACTCTGACATCCGACTTGAGCGTCCAGAGCGACCAACTCAGACGCTTCTGTTGAAATCAGACTGGAGTCGCACTTCACCTACAAAAGTGGCTTTTCATGTGGCTTTTCACTGTGCAGACTTTCTACAAACCAACCTGGATTTGCCAGAAACAGATTTGGGCTGTCAGTCTGAACGAGGCCTCAGAAAGTCAGTGTGACGCCCAGACAGCTGAGGGAGAGCTTTAATGACAGCAGCAAGACCGACTGTCAGGCATCACTTCTCTTACCTGGAAACATACTGATGTGACAGGATGTGGGTGGGTGGGTGGAAGGGTGTTGATGTGTGTGTGGGTGGGGTGGGTGTTATACATGCTAGCTAGTTGGTACAAGAGCATGCTCTGTTTTTTCATGTGGTTGTGGCCAACATGGGGGAAGGGAGGGTTTGTGATTTCTGTATTGAGAACTTGAACATTAAATCATCCTAAAATAATAGCCTAACTTATGATGATACTAAATTATATGATAAAGTTACCTCATTTTCCACATGCCACCTTCAAGGTGTGTTTGCCTTTGGATGCATTTTGCACTGACGCAGAACGTCCTGTTGTCCTCCACCAAGCTGTGCTCGGCTGTCATTTACACTCTGCTACAAACTCTGTGCTTCAGTTTCATCATTTCAGTCCTATGTTGTTTTCTTCACAGCACAAATAAATTAAATAATATCAAACTGGACTGAATAAACTCTTGTTCTAGTTTGTCTTCCCAGTTGCTGCTGGGCAGAAAACCACAAATACCACAGTACATGTTGTCACACTCACAGAGGAAGGGGGTGGGTTTTACTTGGTGTGACTGATGAAATTCAAAGTGTTGATCTCATATCAGCGAGCTGTGGAATGGAGAGCCCATCTCTACTATGGCTGCTCTGTGAGTACAAACTGGCTGTTTACTTACCTTAGTCTTTGTTCACTTACCTTAGGGTTAGTGTTAGGGTTAGGGTTAGACAGACGTTCACATCAGTATCAGCTGATTGGTTGAAGATGCACAAATGCCTTCATGTGTTTCTCCTGCATCTGTGCTGGATTAAATCTCCAGTCAAGTCTTCATGAAACACAGTGAAGCCAAATGAGTGGCCTGCAGACTTTAGCAGGTTTGACAGGAACTCCACAGCCCAGTTTGCATGTTGTTGGAGTGCAGCTGTCTTGTGTGATGGTGTGAAAAGCTCAAACCAAGCCGAGTCTCTTGTGTCCTCAGTGCTGACCGTGTCTCTGTGCTGCAGGCCCAACAAAGGTCAGTGCACTTCTCTGGCTGCAGGCCCAAAGTGTTAGGAGAGTCTCTGACTTCCAGCTTTACAAGAGTCAGCCCAGTCAGCCCTCTGTCCTTTGTCCCTCCTCTCCACCCCCACCCAGCCTCCCTGACTCTCAGGCCCAGCAGAGCTCAGCTGTTTTATGGTAAGTCTCTTCATCTGAGCTGTGAGGAAGACTCTGCTGGATGGACGGTGAAGAGGAACACGACCACAGAAACCATGACAAAGTGTGGAGACAGCTGGGGAACGCAAACAGCTTCCTCCTGTGTTATCAGTTTAACACTCTTAAAAGACAGTGGAGTTTACTGGTGTGAGTCCAGAGAGGGAGCAACCAGCAACACTGTCAACGTCACCATCACTGGTAACTAATTCAATCATTATTCAGTATCAACATCTGTTTGGATTAAATCATGATGAAGTTGTTTCTAAATGGATTAAAACATGTAGTTTGTCTCTGAGTTCAGATGGTCATGATGTTAAACGGTTAGTTGTACAGAGTGAGAAAAACAGTAAAGAATTGTATCGTCTGCATAGAAGTGAATAATATGGCCATTTCAGTCATTCTTAAGACACCTCTTATCATCAAGGCACACAAAAACATTAATTTCCAAGACATAAGACTTGAAAATGAATTTCTCAGGACAAACACTGTGTCTTAAAGCGTGCCATATCTTAAAGGCATACTCCTCAGGTTTTGTTTAGAGCGCCTCTGTGTGTAAGGCAAGTACAGTGCAAAAAAAAAAAAAAAAAACAGTATGAAAACTTTGTTGTTTTGGTTTTGAACTCAAGAACAATCACCCTTCTCGGTTGCCTTTGCTCTTCTTAGCTCGTTTATAGCTGCAGTCGGCTACTTTTTTTGGGTGGAAAGTTTATTAAGACTTTGGGAGCGCTGTTGTTCCATACAGCCAAAGTCAATGAGTGGGCCTTTAAAGAGCAGGACAGGGCACAACACGAGGTGACATCACCTGCCACCAAAGACCAGGCGCCCAACTAGAGGTCAGGCTTCACACAGATTTGGGTTTTGGGTTTAGCTGAGGCATCTTGACATGAAAAAGTCTCAATACATCACAAGAGATCTGCTCAGAGTTCATTATATTAATATGTTTCCAACTTTCTCCTGTGCTGTTGTTCCTTTGAGCCTGGCCTTCTTGATTTAGTACAAGAAGAGTCAATCATTATTTTTCTCAGTGGATGAAATCCTGTGGTTTGTCTCCGTGTTCAGGTGGTGATGTGATCCTGCAGAGTCCTGTCCTTCCTGTGATGGAGGGAGCTGCTGTGACACTGAACTGTACAACCAGGACTCCCTCCAACCTCCCAGCTGATTTCTATAAAGATGGCTCCTTCATCAGGACTGAGTCTACAGGACAGATGACCATCCACCCTGTTTCCAAGTCTGATGAAGGCCTCTACCACTGCAACATCTCTGGTAAAGGACAGTCTCCACCCAGCAGGCTGACTGTGGCAGGTGAGCCAGTTTCTAAGACATGTTTCTAAGTAACAACATGTTAGCTAATGTTTTCCTAGCTAACATGAACTTGAACTTGGAGGCTGGTAGCAGCAGAGTTGACGTGACAAAGCTCCATTTCTCAGACTGTCAGACTTGTCATTGAGCTGTCCTGCCTCCCTCTCAAAGATGGGTCAAACGCTGTGCCAAAACACAAGCTAACACTTATATCGACTGCTAACACTGGCTAACACTGGCGGCTAGCCAACTGCTAATCACACGTTAGACAAAAATTCTACATTTATGAAAAAACACTAAGTGTTTGAACACTAAATACTATGAATATTATGTGTAAAGAGAACAGTTTTGAACCAAACAACAGAAAGGTTTTGAAAAAACGCTATTAGCAGGAAAGCAGTAGCTGACAAGAGGAAAACAGAGGGAAAGATTTTTGGAAGTGAGCCACACGACATTGTGCAAGATATTTCCCACAGTTCCCACCAAAACCACTGTAAAGCAGGGCTGTCCGACACTGGAGTCTCTGGTGAACACTGCATGTGCCGTTCACAGCAGAACCAGGACGTCTCCAGAACTTTTGCTGAACTCTTATCTTTCTTTCATTTGTCCATGTGTGTTGCCAACCACCACCACCGTCTGGCCCATCACCACCGTCCCGCCCATCACCAAAGCCCCATCCACTACGACACCACCGCCCACTGACTCAGGTCCCCTGCTGTCTCCAATCAGACTGCTCTGCCACCTAGTGGTGTTCTGTCCTTACTTCATCTCAACTCTGCTCCTGGTGTCTCTGTGGCGCCAGAGGTCTGCAGGTAAGAGACTGACTGACTGACCGTCTCTCTGTCTTGTGCTCTCTTGCTGCTGTTTACTGCTAACACGAGGTCAGAGACTAGAAAAACATCATCAGCCAAACTTAGAAAAATCAGTTTTTGCTGTGGATTCAGTCGATGTAAATAAATGAATCCTGCTGTTGCCTCTGTCAGTACCGGTCCTGTGTTAGTAGAGGACAGATTTTCTGAATTTTTCTTCAACTTTGACCTGCAGGACCTGAGCCACCCGTCTCCATGGCAATGGTGAAGACCAACCAGGCTGATGAGGGACTGGATGACGAGTATGATGACGTCATTGCTGATGTCACCACCGAGCATGACTTCTGAGATGAATGGATGAAGATAAAAACAAAACAACATGGTGAAAAATATGACTTCATTACCAAGGCTGGAATTTAAATAAAAAAGGAATACGGGCTGCCAGTCACAAAAAAGAAACCAAACGATTGTCATATATAAAATGCTTGCTCACGCTCATATTTACCCACATGAATGCCAGTTAGTATGGAAATTATTGTTAGATTGCTGCAAGATTACAGGTGGAACATGTATGGCTTACCAGTCTACCACTGTACATGTCATCATTGTCAAGTTTCAAACATGTTGAATTAAAAACATCACCTGGACAAAAACGTCTCATATGTGTTTTCTTGAAAGACAAACTTCTGTGTTATGATTTATATTCTGATTATCAGGGTTTGAAAGGCTTAAGGACTGCCGCAAAACTTAGGAAACACCATGAAATGTGAACGCCGCTTTAAATGTGGCTGCTGCAAGGAATTGTGGGAGGGTATCACCTCCTGTCCTCGGGTAAAGGATGCTCCAGTGTCTCCTCTGCTAAAGGAGACAGGAAAGGAAGCAGTGAAGCTCCTTTCCTTTTTTTCTAGATTTGAATGATCTGTCAGTAAACTGTTTTCAGTTTCTAGCCATGGTGGGTTGGTGTCGGTGCTGATTGCAGTTTGTGTTCAGTCTGTTGGTTCAGCTTTCTGTGTGATGCCTCTGCCACTTCCAGCTGCTGTTTAAATGCAGTCTGTCTGCTGTGAGCTCACCTTAAGAAAAACACCTGCTACTTCAAGGTGCACATGCACAGCACAAGCATCGCCATGGCAATGAGATTAGCTCAGACAACTTCAGGACATGATTGGATGTCAGCGAGCCAGTCAGGTGCAGAGGCAGTTCAAATAATGCAGGAAGTTGACCTTTCAATGGACAAAAGAGGCAAAGCTCTTGTCATTTGGCTCCAGTTTGTTTGAATTCAACAGGTTGCAGCTCCTCATTCTTTTGAACTGTTTTCTCAGCAGCTGTGCTCCCTTTTATTCCTCCAGTTGTCGGATTGAGGCACGATGCAGAAATTATATCCAACACCAGATGCCAACCCAGCTCGAGCTCAGTGGGGGAGGGGAACTGGTCAGCTGTTAGCAGAATGAACGAGACTCAGAGGAAAAACCATCTTCATGTTCACAAACTGAGCAGCAGCACACCGGCAGCTGCACACACACACACACACACACACACACACACACACACACACACACACACACACACACACACACACACACACACACACACACACACACACACAACCCTGTGTTGTGCCAAAGTCTCTACACCTCAAAATGTGTGATGTCTGTGGGTTTATTTTGGCACCACATGGTGGCTCAAAAACAGCGGAGACGAGACAAAGCATGGGATTTAGAGAGGACAGATCTCTGGTCTGGGAGTGTGAGAGTGACAGGAAGGTTCAGCCTGCTGGCCAATCAGATCTCAGATCAGATCTTGGACACAGACTGTCCACACCGTTACTTACAAGTGATCAGATCGGATTTGTGTGTCCAGACATCGCCAGCCTGTCTGCATGGGTTGCTACAGTGACCACCTAAACTTCAGTAACCCCATACGCCGATGATGTGGCTTTCTACAATGGAATCCTAACAAATGATGATGATGATGATGATGATGATATTAAATTATATGATAAAGTTACCTCATTTTCCACATCTCACCGTCAAGGTGTGTTTGCTTGCTGATGTATTTTGCACTGACGCAGAATGTTCTGTTTTCCTCCACCAAGCTATGCTTGAGATGTGACTTTTTCGTGGTTTTCCAAGTGTTTTTGTCTCATTTTTTGTGACAGCGCCCCTAGTGGTGGCTTACTGGCATCACTGTGGTGGCAAAGGACAAAGAACGGTGCTGCTATTTGAAAAATTGACTGAGATATGATTTGATATGAAATATATTCCATGTGTGTTTGGTTTCTGAGTGTCATAGCGCCCCCTGGTGGTGACTGACAGGCCTCGAGGCAACAGACAAAAAACTAACTGAGATATGAGCTTTTCATGAGATGTTCCGGAAGAAATCTCCTCTTATTGCAGATGCAGACAAGATAACTATGAAATCTGTCCCGACAACAACACAGCAACAAGCCTGTGGAGGCGCAATTACACAAAAGAGTCAAAATCACCTGCGAAACCTTGAAAAAGTCCAAAGGAAAATGAGGAACGCTTCATGAATTTGCGTGTCATCCTTGCGCAGGGGCTGTGCTAATCTTCTTGTATTGTTCCAATTTTAGTATATGAGCTAACAGAGTAAGACAAACTGAAGGTGGAGCCAGATGGTATATATAGGATGACATTTGTTTTACTTTCTCAGTCATGGTTTGCTCTCAGCTGAGCCACCTTTGGCATTTTCCACAGAAAATGTCTCCCTGCATCTCAATCAAGCCCATTCTGATGAGACAAATGCAGCCGGACCGACCCGCTTCAAGTCCAGTCTGCTCTGCTGGAGGCCGCAAAGCATACTGAGACTTTTATGCAAAGCAGCTGTGACATCAGCCCCTGAGGATTGGTTGGCTGCAGGAGACAAAACAAAAGATCAAATTCCTGCCGCCCCTCCTCCCACATTTCCTCCAGAGGGAAGCAAAATGGTGGAGAGGGGTCAAGCTGCAGACCTCCAATGTGAGGTGTCTTCCGGTGCAGGCTCTCGTCTCAGGCCAACCTCCAGCGTGAGACCCGGAAATAACAAACATTTTTCACGCCTCCTGAGGGAGTCCGGCATTTTGGCCAACCACCAAATCCTAACCCTAACCCTAAAGTTTACTAATTAAACATAAATCAGCGACGAGGTTTTCTCTTACAAAATCGATAACTTGGTTTCATTTTTAAGTGTCTTGTGCGCGTTTCCTGCCTCAAACGGCCTCACACTGGAGGTTGGCCTGAGACGGGAGCCTGCACCAGAAGACGCCTCAGGCTGGAGGTCTGCAGCTAGATTCTCTTGAAATGGTGCCACATCTCAAAACTATGAAGGAAAAAAAAACAACAAAAAAAGGAGGAGTGAAAAAACAGCTGTTGGGTGAAGAGGGTGGCACACAACCATCTTCCCCATCCAAGTTGGCTGCCGCAGGAAATCGGTGCACTCCCCCCTCCAGAGGGTTGGGCTGGAGTCCAAACAGCTGAAGAAAGCCACCAGGGAAAGAGCCGCAGCATCTGAGACCAGCTCAAGATGGCTGAAGCTGAAGAGAGCCACAGCTGGAACGCCCCCTGCAGGTGAAGGCCAGTCAGTCTCCACTGCCCCACTCAGGTGAGGTGTACTGGTCAAGAGGCCGAACACCTGTGAGCCTGAGATCCCAGCTGACGATGCAGAAGGGTTTCCAAGAGTATAGATGCTCCAAGGAGAACCATCATGGAAGAAGATCTGCATCACCTTAGTTTGTGTAGTTCCTGCAGTTGCAGCTTGTAGCAAAGCATCTCTGATGTTTATGTAATAAGGCAGAAGTGATGTTTTTTTATTGTGTGGTGTTGCAGTTTTTATGCTTGTTAAACTTATTTATGCATGGTTTTATTTATTTTAACTTAGTTTTTATGCTTTGGCTTTTATTGTGTTACTGTTTTATGTGCATGCGGGACCGTAAATCCTTCTAGCCTTAATTGGACTCGATTAGAAATAACCTGCACGTGTAGCGGACTTGATGGACAGCGTGACCGGCCACTCAGGGAAGGAGAGGAGGACTCCCTCGGCCAATCCGTGGCGAGAGGAGGGCAAAACACAGCGGGAGCACGGAAGAAGAGGCCCGACAGCAAAGGGAGAGCAGGTTGGCGCGTGGCAGAAAGAAGCACACCTGTCCTGCACGGCGGAGCGACGGTAGCGTGGCGGCGACGGAGGAGACAACCAGCCGAGACCAGACGAGGGGTTTCCCCCGGACAGCGCAACGGAGCTACAAGACTTGACCGCCAACGCCTTTTTACTCCGGCCTGGGTCGCCAGTCGTACTCGCGACCCGGGAAAACCGTGAGTACTATTGGTTCCTTGGCGGTCTTTGTGTGTCTTGCTGTATAGAGCTATCCTGCGCTTGTTATTGCGGACTGATGCTCGCCGAGTCCTTGTGCCCGTAGGTGCCGTGCCGGAGCTGACCCTGTGGCAGTGGTGAGACGCGAGGACCCGCCGATCGGTGCCGAGACGCTGCAAGAATCAAGAAACTTTATAGACTCCTGGGGTCTGTGGTGACTGTGGGTTGGGGCAAAATAGTTGTTAATTAAACCTCTTTGTACCGTACTCTTTGTCTGGTGGTAATTTTAAAAACTCTGCTACTTGATTTTACGAACCTGTTTTTAGAGTCCTAGGCTCCCTCCTAGGTGGCGTTGTCAATTTTAGTCCTTTTAAACTATTATTATTACGAAGCCGGGTTTTATTAGTTTTAGGTTTTAGTTGTTTTAAACCCGACGGCCACCGGGTTTTACATTTTGGCGTGTGTCGGCAGGATCAAGACTGAAGCAGAGTTTTTAAAATAACCTACAGGTTTTATTGGCGTGTGATTTGTAAAAATGATGATGCCTGTATACCCCGGTGCCCCTTGGCTTCCTAAGTTTAAAGGGTTAGATGATGATGTAAAATACAGTGACTGGAAAGAGCAAATTTCAGGTTTGCTGGGTGCACAAGTATTGCCAGAAGCCAGAAAAGTAGACATTGTGTTGGGTGCATTAGCTGGGGAGGCTAAGCGGCAAGTTAGTGTCTTGGAGGAAGATGAGAAGGATCAGGTACAGAAAATCTTTCTCTATTTGGACTCGCTTTACGGAGACACTACCCCCACCCCAGTGTTGAGGTCTCATTTTTTTAGCTGTGCCCAAAGGCCTGATGAAACAGTGGCTTCATATATTTTGAGGTTACGGGAGTTGCATTGCAGATTGCGGCGGCATGACCCTGACGGTGCCCCCTCTGATACAGTGCTGCGAGACCAGTTGCTGCTGGGTCTACGTGAAGGTTCGCTGTCCCAGGTCCCCAGAACCTTTGCTGAACTTAGGAAAGAGGCACTGTTGCTTGATGCAGAACATGGAAACGCACATCCAGAGGTAACATGTGCTTCTGTGAATAATTCTCGTGTGCCCTCTCACTCACAGGACACTAGCTGGAAAGAGACCCTGAAAAAGGAGATCATGGAGGATGTGAAATTGCAAATGACTGGATTCACACAAGAATTATTGAAAGAAATTAAACCACTCCTCCAGCCGTCCAACACCTCCACCCAGCCTCCAACACAATCCAGGAGGGAACGACGGCAACCAGCGTCACAGATAAATCACTGGGATGAACAAGGTAGGCCAATCTGCCGCCAGTGTAAGCAACCAGGCCACATTGCTAGGTTTTGTCGGAGGGCAGTTGCCCCACAGCCAGCTTTAAACTAGCCCTCCCTGCTGCTGAGGTCCGAGGGGCAGGGGTTGAGAGTATACCAGAGGAGACAAGGGCCACTGAAACATTCATTGGGAAATGTCCTACAATAGGAGTGCAAATTGAAGGAGTTGAGCTGTCTGGACTGTTAGACACCGGGTCTCAGGTCACCCTGATGCAGCAAAGTCTCTTTGAACAGCATTTTACCCAGGCTAAGCTTGGTAAGACCCCCTTAGTTTTCCAGTTGCGGGCAGCTAACGGCCTTGAGATTCCTTACACAAGCTATGCTGTGTTGGATATGGTGATAGAGGGTGTAGAGGTACCTGAACGGGGGGTGGTGATAGTTAAAGATGAGCACTGCACCCAACCACTCCTCATTGGAATGAATGTTGTGACAGCCTGTTGGAATGTTCTCTTTAAATGGTCCGATAAGTCTGCTTTTTCCCCAAAGAAGTTGCAAAGTCAGCAAATATGGAAGGGTGCATTTGCCAAATGTCGCCACATTGAGGCCACTGCAGCAGAAGATGGACTGTTGGGATACGTGCGGCCGGCTAGCCGACGCGCCATCAAAGTCCCCGCGAGGAGTGAGATGCTGGTGTGGGGCCGGGCTCGGATGGGCCCAGGAGGAGCAGACTATTGTGCCCTGGTGGAGGCCCTACCAGGAACCAGCGACGTGGGAGTAGCCAGGACGCTAGCAGTGGTGAGGAATGGCAGGGTACCTGTGAGAGTTTGTAACCCCCACTCTTACTGTTTGACTTTAGGTCGGTACCAAAAGCTTGGCAAACTGTACCACGTGGATGAGGCTGACATGCACGGACCCCGTGACCTGAACCTGTCCCTTGGAGATGGCGATGTTGTTGAGGTGGCGTTGGTGGATTTGGCAGTTGAGCAAGAGAATCAAGAACTGCCAAAAGAGGTGAGTGAGCTCACTAACCGAACTGATCTGTCTGAGAAGCAGCTGGAGGAGCTGCGCACCCTGCTGCTGAAGTGGAAGAAAGTGTTTGCATTACACGACGAGGATTTTGGACGTACAGACCTGGTGCATCACCGCATTCACACTGGCGATGCTCCACCCGTCAGAGAACGCTACCGACCCCTTCCCCCTGCCATGTACAAGGAGATGAAATCCCTGCTCGCAGGTATGCTAGAGAAGGGAGTCATCAGGGAGAGCTGTAGCCCATGGGCTGCACCAATCGTGTTGGTGAGGAAAAAGGATGGCAGTTGGAGATTTTGTGTGGATTACAGGAAACTGAATGCAGTAACCCATAAAGATGCATTTCCTCTGCCCAGGATTGAGGAGACCCTGACCAGCCTGACCCGAGCAGAGTGGTTCTCCACCCTTGACTTAGCTAGTGGCTACTGGCAAGTTGAGATGGACCCCCAGGACAGGGAGAAGACGGCTTTCACCACACCGCTCGGGCTGTTTGAGTTCGAGCGGATGCCGTTTGGTCTATGCAATGCACCTGCTACGTTCCAACGGTTGATGCAACAGTGTTTAAATGGTCAACTGTCTGAATCCGTGCTAGTGTATTTAGATGATATTATCATCTACTCACCTGACTTTTCCTCCCATCTGCAACATCTAGATGAGGTGTTCCATAGACTGTGGCGACATGGTTTGAAACTGCAGCTGGACAAATGTAAGCTGTTGCAACCGGAAGTGAAATTTCTGGGCCATGTAGTGGATCAAAAAGGGGTGAAGCCTGACCCAGACAAAATCTCAGCAGTGCTAGACTGGCCTATTCCTACCACCATAAGGCAAGTACGAGCTTTCCTCGGCCTAGCTGGCTACTATAGACGATTTGTGTCTGGCTTCGCTAAAATTGCACGCCCCCTGAACCAGTTACTGACAGGCATCCCCGCTGACAAAAAGTTTGAAAATCGTAGGGTACAGTGGTCCCCTGAATGTCAGATGTCTTTTGATGAACTGAAAACAGCCTTGACACAAGCACCTGTTTTGGCGTATGCAGATTATTCTCTTCCATTCATCGTCTACACAGACGCCAGTAACCAAGGGCTAGGACCAGTCCTGGCTCAGGTTCAAGAGGGGAAGGAACGAGTGATAGCATACGCCAGCCGCAGCCTACATCCAACAGAGCGGAATGATGCTAATTACAGCTCCTTTAAGTTGGAACTTTTGGCTCTTAAGTGGGCGGTGACTGAAAAATTCAAAGATTACCTGACTGGTGCACAATTTACTGTGTATACGGATAACAATCCTGTTGCTCACCTGCAGACGGCCCGGCTGGGCGCAGTGGAACAGCGCTGGGTGGCCCAGCTTGCTTCCTTTGACTATAACATAAAGTACCGCTCAGGTAAAAGTAATGTCAATGCAGATGCACTGTCTCGGTTCCCAGCTAACCCTTTACCCACAGATGTGTCAGGCCCAGGGCCTGAAAGGGAGGCGGCCGCAGTTACAGCCGCATTGAACTGACCCCTGAGGGAGGTGAGGAAGAGTGGGTTGGCAGTGAGTGGGAGGAGGCACAGACTGGAGATCAGGACATACAAGCAGTTAAGAGGTATGTGGAAACACAAGCACCACCCCAGAGATCAGAACGCCAGTTGTTGTCCCCCACAGCCCAAAGATTGTTACAACAGTGGAAAAGACTTACAGTTAAGAACAAACTACTGTGTCGGTAAATGATAGACCCACATAGCCATGAAGTGCGTTTCCAGATTGTGTGCCCCAGCTCTAGGAGACAGGATGTCTGGAAGAGTGTCCATGAAGCGGCTGCCCATGCAGGAGTGGAGAGAACCCTATCCCGGATCCGGCAGCAGTTCTACTGGCCTGGTATGGAGGGGGAGGTACGTCTGCTCAATCAGGGTTGTGTCGCCTGCAGTCTGCAAAAGGACAAGGTAGAGCCTAAGGCTCCACTAAACCCCATTACAGTGTCGTACCCCTTAGAGGTGGTAGGGTTAGACTTCCTGTCATTGGGCCGCCCCACAGATACTTACCAGAACATTCTTGTTGCCACTGATCTGTTTACCCGCTTTGCGTGGGCTGTCCCCACACATGATCAGACTGCGCAGACCACAGTAAAAGCTCTTTGGACACATGTAATTCAGCCTTTTGGCTGCCCTGCACGTTTTCATTCAGACCAGGGACCCAATTTTGAGTCGGCGCTAATGAGACAACTTTGTGATACCTATGGTATAACTAAAAGCCGCACTACACCTTACCATCCTGCAGGTAATGGCCACACAGAGCGTTTTAATCAGACATTGCTGAACATGCTCCGCTCCCTTGAGACTTCTAAGCAAAACCATTGGCCTGTGTATTTGCCGGAACTTGTACATGCATACAATAACACCACACACAGTGCCACTGGATACACCACCCTCTTTCCTCATGTTTGGGCGACACCTGCGTCTCCCAGTCGATGTAGGGTTAGGTGTAGGTCCCCAGCAGACGAGGCATGATGTAGGTGGGTGGGTACAGGACCACCAACAGAGGCTATCTGTTGCATATGACCTGGCTAGGCAAAAGATGGGTAATGCAGCCTCCCAGAACAAACAGTATGACAGGAAGGCAAGAGCTTTACCATTGTTACCTGGGGAGAGAGTTTGGATACGGGACAGAAACAGGCAAGGGAGAGGGAAGCTGTGTACTTGGTGGAATCCAGAGCCCTATGTAATTTTGGAGCAAGTGGGGAACACAGGGCTAGTGTACAAAGTCCAGCCAGAGAGGGGTGGCCGTGTTCAAACTGTTCACAGGAACTCACTAAAAGTGTGTACAGCTCCCCCAGCTGAAACCCCACCAACAGTGGAACCAGCTACTCCGGCCCAGAGACTGATGCCGCCATTGATGTACGGGTTCCTTCCTGCTCCAGCAGTTGTGCCGCCTGTGAACGCTGAACCAGAGGTGGCTCTACGCCGCTCTACCAGGGTAAATTTGGGACAGGCCCCAGTGAGATTTACAGATGAGTTTTAAGTTGCAGGGACTGGCAACTTCAAAGTGCGGGAGAAAATGTAATAAGGCAGAAGTGATGTTTTTTTATTGTGTGGTGTTGCAGTTTTTATGCTTGTTAAACTTATTTATGCATGGTTTTATTTATTTTAACTTAGTTTTTATGCTTTGGCTTTTATTGTGTTACTGTTTTATGTGCATGCGGGACCGTAAATCCTTCTAGCCTTAATTGGACTCGATTAGAAATAACCTGCACGTGTAGCGGACTTGATGGACAGCGTGACCGGCCACTCAGGGAAGGAGAGGAGGACTCCCTCGGCCAATCCGTGGCGAGAGGAGGGCAAAACACAGCGGGAGCACGGAAGAAGAGGCCCGACAGCAAAGGGAGAGCAGGTTGGCGCGTGGCAGAAAGAAGCACACCTGTCCTGCACGGCGGAGCGACGGTAGCGTGGCGGCGACGGAGGAGACAACCAGCCGAGACCAGACGAGGGGTTTCCCCCGGACAGCGCAACGGAGCTACAAGACTTGACCGCCAACGCCTTTTTACTCCGGCCTGGGTCGCCAGTCGTACTCGCGACCCGGGAAAACCGTGAGTACTATTGGTTCCTTGGCGGTCTTTGTGTGTCTTGCTGTATAGAGCTATCCTGCGCTTGTTATTGCGGACTGATGCTCGCCGAGTCCTTGTGCCCGTAGGTGCCGTGCCGGAGCTGACCCTGTGGCAGTGGTGAGACGCGAGGACCCGCCAATCGGTGCCAAGACGCTGCAAGAATCAAGAAACTTTATAGACTCCTGGGGTCTGTGGTGACTGTGGGTTGGGGCAAAATAGTTGTTAATTAAACCTCTTTGTACCGTACTCTTTGTCTGGTGGTAATTTTAAAAACTCTGCTACTTGATTTTACGAACCTGTTTTTAGAGTCCTAGGCTCCCTCCTAGGTGGCGTTGTCAATTTTAGTCCTTTTAAACTATTATTATTACGAAGCCGGGTTTTATTAGTTTTAGGTTTTAGTTGTTTTAAACCCGACGGCCACCGGGTTTTACATTTACTTCATCTCACAGCAGCAGCTCACACAAACTTTTGGCGCTTTTCCACTAGCACCTGCTCGGCTTGACTTTATTTGGTTTGAAAGGTTTTCCATTAGGTGGTAGTACCTGGTACCAGGTACTATTTTAGTACCTACTCGACCGGGGTTCCAAGTGAGCTGAGTTGAGCCAAAATATGACTTAAACACCGTGCAGGCCACTGATTGGACAGGGAGCGATGACACATGAGAGCAACTCTTTCATGAAAACCAAACCCGGCATTAAAAAAAAAAAAAACGGCAACAGCGACCGTGCGCATTGATCGTCACTGAAGTTGGCAAAGTTGGAAAATGGCAAGCAAACTGGTACCATGGTCAAATGAAGACGTGGAGACTTTTCTGTGCTTGGTGGCGGCCCAAAGAATCCAGGAGGAGCTGGACGGTGAATTTCCTTCGAGATGAATAAAGTATCTATCTATCTATCTATCTATCTATCTATCTATGACGACTCCACCCACGAGGAAGTGGTACTCAATTGTAATGGAAAACCACCCAAACTGTGTCGAGGCGAGTAGGTACTAGTGGTAAAGCGCCATATGTTATAGAGTTACTTCAGTGTTTATGGAAATTCATGAAGTGTTTCTCATTTTCCTCTTGAAATGCAGTTTTTGTTATCAAATGTGATATGACTAAGATGTGACTTTTTCAAGGTTTTCTTTACTGTTTTTTGACCCAAAAAAAACCCATAAAAAAGAGTTTTTCTTCATGTATTTCAGATGTGGTACCATTGTGCTTCCCTCTGGAAGGAATGTGGGAGGAGGGGTGGTAGGAGTTTGGTCCTTTGGTTTGTCTCCTGCAGCCGACCAATCCTCAGGGGCTGATGTCACAGCTGCTTTGCATAAAAGTCCCAGCAGGCTTTGTGGCCTCCAGCTTTGCAGCCTACAGCTTGATTGGGATGCAGGGAGACATTTTCTGTAGAAAATGTTGGTGGTGGCACAACTGAGAGCAAACCATGATTGAGAAGTCAAAGGTGTGGCAGCCTACATATAGGACACGGCTCCCCCTGGTGGTTGTGTTACTCTGGTAGCACATATCCTAAAATTGGAACGATACAGAGAAGATTAGCATGGCCCCTGCGCAAGGATGACACGCAAATTCGTGAAGCGTTCCTCATTTTTCTCTGGGCTTTTTCGAGGTTTTCCAGGTGTTTATGGCTCATTTGTATGACAGCGCCCCTGGTGGCAGCTTGCTGGCTTCACTGTAGTGGCAAAGAACAAAGAACAGTGTTGTTTTTTGAACAATTGACTGAGAAATGATTTTCCTCAAAAGATATTCCTTGTTTTTGACTTTTGAGCGTCATAGAGCCCCCTGGTGGTGACGGGCAGGCCTCGCTGTAGCGGCTCAGGACAGAGAGCATCTCTTGTGAAACATTCCTGTCTGATATTCTCTCTGGTCTCTCAGCTTCGTAAAATGATCAGCGGAGTTTAAATCAGGAGGTGGGGGCTGGAAAGGGGACAAGAGCCTCCACACGGGACAGAAAATGAGGCCGTCTTGACATGTTCCAGGAATAAACCAGGTCAAATATCAGACGGGACTGTTTCCGCAAGAGATGTTTTTTAATCTGAGCAGCTAAAGTGAGGCCAGCAAGCTGCCACTAGGGGCGCTGTCACAAAAAAGAGTCAAAAACACCAGGAAAACCTTGAAAAAGTCCAAAGGAAAATGAGGAACGCTTCACGAATTTGCGTGTCATCCTTGCGCAGGGGCCATGCTAATCTTCTCTGTATCGTTCCAATTTTAGTATATGTGCTACCAGAGTAACACAACCACCAGGGTGAGCTGTGCCCTATATGTAGGCTGCCAAATGTTCTGCTTTCTCAGTCATGGTTTGCTCTCAGTTGCATCCAGTCTGCTCTGCTGGAGGCCGCAAAGCATGCTGGGACTTTTATGCAAAGCAGCTGTGACATCAGCCCGTGAGGATTGGTCGGCTGCAGGAGACAAACAAAAGGATCAAACTCCTGCTGCCCCTCCTCCCACATTAAATCCAGAGGGAAGCAAAATGGTGCCACATCTCAAAACTATGAAGAAAAACTCTTTTTTATGGATTCATTGGGGTTTTTTTTCTTTGTTAAAAAAACAGTCAAGAAAACCTTGAAAAAGTCACATCAAAGTCATATCACATTTGATGACAAAAACTGTATTTCAAGAGGAAAATGACACTGAAGTAACTCCATAAAAAAGTGCGGCTGAGCTGCTATAAGATGAAGTAAACATCAGAGATGCTTTGCTACAAGCTGCAACTGCAGGAACTACACAAACTATGGTGATGCAGATCTTCTTCCATGATGGTTCTCCTTGGAGCATCTATACTCTTGGAAACCCTTCTGCATCGTCAGCTGGGATCTCAGTCTCACAGGTGTGAGACTGAGATCCCTTGACCTGTACACCTCACCTGAGTGGGGCAGCACAGACTGACTGGCCTTCACCTGCAGGGGGTTCCAGCTGTGGCTCTCTTCAGCCACAGCCATCTTGAGCTGGTCTCAGATGCTGCAGCTGTGTCCTTTGTAGCTTTCTTCAGCTGTTTGGACTCCAGCCCAACCCTCTGGAGGAAGTAGTGCGTCGATTTTGCTGGGAACCCACGGCAGCCAACTTGGACGGGGAAGATGGTTGCGTGCCCCCCTCTTCACCCTGTCATGTAACTGTGACTGTGTGGCTGAGCTGCTCACCACCAACAGCTTCACCAAAGGCTTCAGTTCTTCGGTATTTTGAGTTTTGTCTGAGGCTGTTTTTTTTTTTTTTTTTTTTTTTTGCTCCTCCTCCAAATTGTATCGCATCTTCTGTTTTTTTTTAGGGTTTTTTTTCTTCATAATTTTGAGATGTGGCTCTATTTTTCTTCCCTCTGGAGGGAATGTGGGAGGAGGGGCAGCAGGAGTCTGATTCTTTGGTTTGTCTCCTGCAGCCGACCAATCCTCAGGGGCTGATGTCACAAGTCCCAGCATGCTTTGCAGCCTTCAGCAGAGCAGACTGGACTCAACTGAGAGCAACCCATGACTGAGAAAGCAGAACATATGGCAGCCTACATATAGAACACGGCTCCCTCTGGTGGCTGTGTTACTCTGGTAGCACATATACTAAAATTGGAACGATACAGAGAAGATTAGCATGGCCCCTGCGCAAGGATGACACGCAAATTCGTGAAGCGTTCCTCATTTTCCTCTTCAAATGGAGTTTGTTATGTCAATAAACGGCTGAGATGTGATGAGAGTTTTCCAGGTGTTTTTGGCTTATTTGTGTGACAGCACCCCTAGTGGCAGCTTATTTACCTCACTGTATTAGCAAAGGACAAAGAACGGTGTTCCTTTGTGAAAGAATGACTGGGAAATGATTTTTTCAAAAGATATTCCATGTGTGTTTGGCTTTTGAGTGTCATTGCGCCCCCTGGTGGCAACAGGCAGGCCTCGAGGCAACAGACAAAAATCTAACTGAGATTTGAATTCTTCATGAGACATTCCAAGAAATCTCCTCTTAATGCAGATGCAGAAAATTTAGCCAATAAATCTGTCCCGACAGCAACACAGCATCGAGCCGGTTGGTTCTTACCGTCTCTTTTTAATGAAAAAAAGTCAATTTGAAGAGCAAAATGAGGAACGCTTCACGAATTTGCGTGTCATCCTTGCGCAGGGGCCATGCTAATCTTCTCTGTATCGTTCCAATTTTAGTATATGTGCTACTGAAGTAACACAGCTTTTGGGCGGAGCCAGGTGTCATATAAAGGCTGACATATGTTCTGCTTTCTCAGTCATGGTTTGCTCTCAGTCGGGCCACCACCAGCATTTTCCACAGAAAACGTCTCCGCATCACAATCAAACTGGAGGCCACAAAGCATGCTGGGACTTTTATGCAAAGCAGCTGTGACATCTTCTTTCTTTTCTTTAATCAGATTAATCACATGATTGTACATAGTTAATCATGATTAATCGCAAATTAATCGCATTTTTTTTTTATTTGTTCTAAATCTACCTTAAACAGATATTTTTCAAGTTTTGAATACTCATATCAACATGGGAGTGGACAAATACTTACTTTCTGCTAATACAGCATGTTTATTATTATTGCAACAATGACAAATACTGTCCAGAATCTCCAAGTAACAAAAGATGTAACAATAAATAAATAAATAAATAAATAAATAAATAAGGTGCACATACTAAAAAATTTAAGAAAAGGCTGAAATTATAAACTCAAGCCCAACAAATAACAGATGGGCATAACTGCAATATTACATTGTAATGATGTAGCCACACATCTGGCACCACTGTGGAAAGTTTACGGGTGGTAGAGGTGTCCATTGGCAGGGTTGCCAACTCTCATGCATTGGCCGTGACATTCAGCCTCAATAACACGCTCAAGAGAGAAATCTCACGCCAAATCTGACTTTTCTATTGTAAATTTTACCACTCATCATGTGTACTCATTTGTGACTATAAATAAGCTCAAGTCTTACATAGGCTCTAAACCACTCCAGTGTCTGATGTGTTCTCTGATTGTTGATTTGCTGAAAACATTACCGTCATTACGTCGGTGACGTCCGTCTGCTGCTTGGGTGCTGCTACTTTGCTGGTTTCAGTTGAGTTGTTTTTGTGTGAAAATGTTTAGTTGGAATTGAGTTTCAGTATTGCTCTTAGTTGTTTTATTCTAATCTTTATTCTAATCAGATTAGCTCTTCACTTTGTGAAGGCAGTGACTCCCAGTCATGTCCACATCCCAGTCTCAATAACCATCAGCAAAACTAAGCACACTTTTTGTCTAGTTTAGTAAGAACATCGTATGGCTTCAGTTAGTTTTCTTTATCTGTCTAACATTTATTTTTTATTTTTTATTTCAGTTAAATTTTTTTACACATAGTCGTAGTTTTTAGTTTAATTAACTTAGTTTAACCAACTTAGTTACACCTGCAGAGATGCAGTCAAGTTGAGACGACACCGAGATGAATCCTCCAAGATGAAGCATGACTTCTGGTTTGTTACTCCACAATGTAGTAAAAAAAAAAAAAAAAACATCATAATAATTATAAAATATCATTATATTTGTTGTTGTTGTTGGTGGTGGTGTTTTTGTTGTTACTAATCATAATGATCATGTATTGGAAAATGATCACAAAACAAGTAAAACATGGCGAGTTGAGGTAAATCAAGATGTAGAAAAAGCTAGATTATATCAAAAATCATAGCTGAAAATAAATGTTTTTTTAGGGATCTATAAGAAATGAAGGAGGATGAGGAAATCTTTCTACAAATTGTCCTCTGCTGCTGCAATGTGCAGGGAGGTGAAGATCTGACTGCTGTCTAGCTGAATACGAATAGAATGAATTAATGATTTTTTTTTAAAAAAGTATTTATTTTAATGTTATACCACCTAAATAGCTCATTCCACATGGGATTGCATTACACAATTATAGCAACACAGACAACACACTTCCAGATATTATTCCTATTTAAACAACATACAGTATATTTTCTTTGTTACCATTGGTCACCCAAACATTCTGCAACAGCAAATATATAAATAAAAAAGGACCTTCCCCATTAATCTTATCAAACAATTACTTCTTTAAATCGTGACATAAAGGACAAAATAAAAGAAAATGCTTTTAATTTTCCATTTCATTAAATCCACATCAGCGGCTAAGCCTTTCCATCTCTTCAGTACCAAAATAACGTGCAGTTTCCACTTTCTTGGTTCATACAGACGGAGAGGAAATCCAGTTCCAGAGGCCGACCAAGACTGGAAGCCACTGGCGCCCCCTACCTGGAAGGTGGAGCTGCACAGCTGCACACGAGGGATGGGCAATACCACACTTTTAGGATTCGATACGATACCGATACTTTTTCTTGCATTTTCATCGATACCGATACTGATACCGATATTGATAATTTCATACTGGCAATTTTTTTCATTCAAAATATTATTACATTTAAGACAGGTCACATAACAAATACAGACCATTTATACCATATATTATGGAAAATATATAATAGAAGTTTTGCCTCTTACTTATCCACATAATCAAATAGGGATGTACCTGGGTTAATCAAGTGTTCAGACTTCTTAAAATAAATGCATATTCACATAAACTGTGCATGATTACTTAAGCAAAATATTCAGTAAACATTACTAAAAACCAAAGCATGTTTTAAGTAATCAGTAATTATACAATACTGGATATAATTATCCTCTTCAGCTTAAGTGTCTGTTAAAATTAGATTGAGATTTCAATATTTATTGTCCTTATCACTACACTGGCAAAGGTAACTGTCTGTACCTGGATACACTTGGCCTTTTTGCAGACTCTCTTGTAGGGTCTTTTGCCAGACAGCAGGTGGTGCTATAGGCTGGATGTTAACGGCAGCCTGCCTTTTTTCAAGCTCACTGTGGCTCTCCGCATGTGTGGTCTTAACATGCTTGAATAAATTACTTGTGTTGCTGCTATGTGAAACTTTTTTTTTTTTTATCACACACTTGGCACCTTGCCGTCACTTTGTCGAGTGGTGAAATATAACTCCACACCACGCTTCTTTTTCTGTCTGCCATTATTTTCTGTGTGTTCCTCCGGCTCCCACATTCAACAGGAAACCATGTCTCAGGTTTCCTGTCACGTGACACGGGCCAGCTCAATACGCCGCCAGGCACAGGGGTGTCTCGGCACATAGTAAGTGAAGTAAGCTATCTAAAACAGCTGAAAGTTATGCAGGAACCCCCAATTCATATTTGTTAGTATCGACATTTGTTTAAGGAAACTGATGCCAAATGAGTAGCGCATGAATATTGATATATCAATACCACAGGAAAGATACGCCCATTCCTACTGCACACACACAAATCTCACAACAGATCCACACATTTTTCCCAAATGTTATAATTGACAAGACAACCACAGCATTTCTATGACCAAGTTGAATATTCACGAGATATACATAACCACATGACCAGACAAGCCAGTTCAGGTTATACTGAACCACCCAAACCAAGAACAGAACTACTTAAATCTACTGTTATCTATCGAGCTATTACAGGATGGAACTCATTGCCTAATTATATAAACAATACTAGTACAAAAATTAATTTCAAGAAAAAGTTAAAACAACACTTAATGCAAATAAGCCTGCACTAATCCCCAGACGCACAAAAAGTTCTTGTATTGTACGTGATTTTGGTGTATTTCAAATTGATTCTATCTTTATTTACTGTAGCATCTTTTTTTTTCCTATTTTTATTCAATTATTTAGAAGACTGGCGATTGCATAATCGTTAAATGAATGTTAATAGCTAACGGGGATCCTAATAAACAATAAACAATAAACACACACCAAAGCACAACAATATCAAATCGCTTGATGCTACTTTACAAACCTGTGTACAAAATTTTAAAACCGACTTAAATGACACATTAATGAGCCGTTAAGTGCATGTGTTCAAGCCTGGAAAAACATATTTACAAACCTCTGTATACATTTGAAAATATGGTATTATACTTGCAATAATAAAGTCCTGATTGTTTTTTTTTCCCCTCACAGAGACTGCCTGCTCTCTCTCTCTCTCTCTCTCTCTCTCTCTCTCTCTCTCTCTCTCTCTCTCTCTCTCTCTCTCTCTCCTAGTTTAGTCCAGATGACTGAAGGTCACTGTCCTCTCCTGGTCTTCAGGATCACAGCGACCACAGCGGCACACAGCACCAGCAGGACACCACTCAGCACCAGGGACCTCACCAGGTAGAAGGTGGAGTAAACCCCAAAAGGGTCTCTGTGGACCAGCAGCGTCTTGGCGGCTGACTCACACAGCTCCTGGCCGGTCCTGTTGACAGCTGCACACCAGTACTCCCCTCCGTCCTCCAGCGAGACGTCAGAAATAATGAGGCTTTTGTCAGGGAAGGACATCTTGACTCTGCCCTCAAAACCTTTGTCCTGCATGAGATTGTTTTTGATGTAGGAAGGATCTGATACATAGACGAGGCCCTCCACCTGGTCCTTCTTCCTGAACCACAGGACCAGGATGTTGTCACCGTGATCGTGGTCGCATCTGAGAGTGACCTCATCTCCTTTCGAGAAGAGCTGTACATCAGCTGGGGCAAAGTCAGGGCACACCACCAGGAAGTAAACTGCGTGTTGAGCACTGATGGAGAAGCACATGTTTACACTTGTATGTTTGAGTGTCAAAGATGGAAAGACCAGGGAGAAGTTCTGGTTGATCTTTACGTCCTGCGAATTCATCTGTGCTCCTCCTCGGTCGGTGACGTTACTGAAGAGCCCAGGGATGTCCTCACACAGCCTGCGCACCCTCTCACTGAATGTATTCCAGCATCTTTGCTCGTCACTAAAATCAGAGTTGTCACATTGCAGCACAGCACTGTCTCCCACCCGGTGGTAGATGATCTCCACCTGAAACGTTACCTCGACAGGATGACTGCTGATGCACTGCTGCTTGTCCATCACCAGACAGGTGTAGAGTTCAAACAAACTGACTCTGTAGTTGGTGAAATGAAGAGAGGAGTGGTCCTTCACCACCTGCGGCTTTTCTCCTCTGTTTTCCATCAGAAGTTTGTCATCATCCCCAAATAATCTGGTCCAACCAGAAAAACCCTCAGACAGCCACTGGACCATCAGGTTGTCATTTGCTCCTTCACATGTCAGGTTCACTGTCCCATCAAAACTCGTGTGGGCAGTTCTCATTTCAGTTATGGCACCGCAAACAATAACCTCGGTGATCATCTGGTACGTCATGTTGCCCTCGGTCCAGCACTCCATTCGGTACAGGCCGGAGTCTGAGAAAGTCAGATTGTGGATCACATAAAAGGAGTCATGTACGTCTTCACTGACCTGCAGGCGTTCCCTGAGGTCTTCAGGTAGCATCGAGTTCCTGGGCGACAAGTGCGAGGTGTTCCACAGCATCAGCGTCTCCTCACCGGTGGATCTGGACATCACACAGAAGTTGGCTGCACGGGGGGGCCTGAAGACATAAAAGTCATCCTTTGACATGACTTCGATGGTTTGCTCTGCACCAACGCCGTCAGTGAGAGCAACAAGCAGGAAGACGAGCTGTGCGACTGCGGCCATTCTGCTCCAAGGGTCAGTCGCAAATACAAGAGTGATTGTGCAAACCGCTCATGAACTTCACTTGACATGTTTATCTCAGCAGTATGGAGGTGCTTTCCATAATCTGACTCTGAATCAGCTATTTCCTGTTGAAATGAAAATCCTGTGTAGCTGAACTTGTGGTAAAACTATTTTGATGGCTCAAAGCTAAATCTGTTTCAGAATCAGAAACACTTTGTTGATACCAGAGGGGAAATTGGGTCAGTTGCAGTTGCTCAAATTATAAAGAGGAGAATTAAATTAAAAGAAATAAAAAATAATAAGAAATATAAAAATATGTGCCTTGCAACTTTGTAAAAATTGTGTGCATTATGTATAAAGCTGTATCAAAAGCATGTGCGTTATGTGCATTAAGTCTACATATGTGCACTCATCCAACAAAATATTTGCAGCAACAAATGTAGAAATAAAAAAATGAACATATTTAGGGCTGCGGAATCCGTGTATAATTCGTTCTTTCTATTTTCAATTGCCAATCAAAAATTTAAAAAATGAAAAAGTGACTGGTTATTTTGTTATTTGTTTTTTAATCTAACACCAAAATCCAAAATATGCCTGGTTTTTCACAGTTCAATTTTAGGCTCGGATCAAAAATATGAAATGGAAAAACGGGAATCAGGACTGAATTTGATGTCATTATTTATTTGGTCCGGTTTACGTGACCCGGAAGTTTGGTAATGAGTGGTAGCTTGCTAGCATCCATGCTTGCTAGCCACCACGATCGATCACAGCAGCCAGGAGCGTTCAGTCCCACCACCCTGATCACCCCCACCATGGATAGTTATTACGTGTTGTTTAATTGCAAATTAATTGCATATTTTTGATCTGTTCTAAATCTACCTTAAACAGATATTTTTCAAGTTTTTAATGCTCATATCAACATGGGAGTAGACAAATACATGGGCCTACTTTCTGCTAATGCAGCATGTGCACATAATAAGAATAAAGGCTGAAATTATAAACTCAATCTCACGCTCTCACGCTCAAGAGAGAAATCTCCCCCCTGTCCCATCTGATAACACAGAGGGGTGTAAGGTTTATGACCTATACTGCAGCCAGCCAGCAGGGGGCGTTTCTTTAAAACAGAAGTGGCTGAACTTTTAAAATGATTGACCAAAGTGGCAGTGTTGCTTCACGTAAAACTGTGGCTTATATAGCTTTCAGACTGACTCATGCATCATGAAACCTGGAGGAGAAAATGCATCATGGACTAAAGACTAACATGGCTGTCACAGAGATGAGCCACAAACACCTGAAAAAACCTTAAGAAAAAAGTCAGGTCTTAGCCACTTTTTGATGAAAAAAGGTCCATTTGAAGAGGAAAATGAGGAACGCTTCACGAATTTGCGTGTCATCCTTGCGCAGGGGCCATGCTAATCTTCTCTGTATCGTTCCAATTTTAGTATATGTGCTACCGGAGTAACACAGCTTTTGGGAGGAGCCAGGTGTCATATAAAGGCTGACATATGTTCTGCTTTCTCAGTCATGGTTTGCTCTCAGTCGGGCCACCACCAGCATTTTCCACAGAAAACGTCTCCGCATCACAATCAAACTGGAGGCCACAAAGCATGCTGGGACTTTTATGCAAAGCAGCTGTGACATCTTCTTTCTTTTCTTTAATCAGATTAATCACATGATTGTCCATAGTTAATCATGATTAATCGCAAATTAATCGCATTTTTTTTTTATTTGTTCTAAATCTACCTTAAACAGATATTTTTCAAGTTTTTAATACTCATATCAACATGGGAGTGGACAAATACTTACTTTCTGCTAATACAGCATGTTTATTATTATTGCAACAATGACAAATACTGTCCAGAATCTCCAAGTAACAAAAGATGTAACAAAAATGATAAAAAAAAAAAAAAAAAAAGAAAATAAGGTGCACAAACTAAAAAATTAAAGAAAAGGCTGAAATTATAAACTCAAGCCCAACAAATAACAGATGGGCATAACTGCAATATTACATTGTAATGATGTAGCCACCCATCTGGCACCACTGTGGAAAGTTTACAGGTGGTAGAGGTGTCCACTAGCAGGGTTGCCAACTCTCACACATTGGCCGTGACATTCACACATTCAGCCTCAATCTCACGCTCAAGAGAGAAATCTCATGCCAAATCTGACTTTTCTATTGTAAATTTTCCCACTCATCATGTGTACTCATTTGTGACTATAAATAAGCTCAAGTCTTACATAGGCTCTAATCCACTCCAGTGTCTGATGTGTTCTCTGATTGTTGATTTGCTGAAAACATTACCGTCATTACGTCGGTGACGTCCGTCTGCTGCTCGGGTGCTGCTGCTTTGCTGGTTTCAGTTGTTTTTGTGTGAAAATGTTTAGTTGGAGTTGAGTTTCAGAATTGCTGTTAGTTGTTTTATTCTAATCTTTATTCTAATTCTAATCAGATTAGCTCTTCACTTTGTGAAGGCAGTGACTCCCAGTCATGTCCACGTTCCAGTCTCAATAACCATCAGCAAAACTAAGCACACTTTTTATCTAGTTTAGTAAGAACACTGTATGGCTTCAGTTAGTCTGTCTAACATTTATTTTTTATTTTTTATTTCAGTTAAACTAAAATGTTTTTTTTTTTTTTTTTTACACATAGTCTCAGTTTTTAGTTTAATTAACTTAGTTTAACTAACTTAGTTACACCTGCAGAGATGCATTCAAGTTAAAACAACACTGAGATGAATCTTCAAAGACGAAGTATGACTTCTGGTTTGTTACTCTACAATGTAGTAAAAAAAAAAGATCATAAGAGTTGCAAAATATCATAATTATTTTTGTTGTTGTTGTTTGTGGTGGTGGTGTTTTTGTTGTTACTAATCATAATGATAATGTATTAGAAATGATCACAAAACAAGTAAAACATGGTGAGATGAAGGTAAATCAAGATGTAGAAAAAGCTAGATTATATCAAAAATCATTGCTGAAAATAAATGTTTTTTTAGGGATCTATAAGAAATGAAGGAGGACGATGATTTCACCAAATAATAATGATTCCATCATTTGGTACCTCTAAATCTTTCTACAAATTGTCCTCTGCTGCTGCAATGTGCAGGGAGGTGAAGATCTGACTGCTGTCTAGCTGAATACGAATAGAATGAATTAATGATTTTTTTTTTAAGTATTTATTTTAATGTTATAACATCTAAATAGCTCACTCCACATGGGATTACATGACACAATTATAGCAACACAGAAAACAGACTTCCAGATATTATTCCTATTTAAACAACATACAGTATATTTTCTTTGTTACCATTAGTCATCCAAACATTCTGCAACGGCGAATATTAAAATAATCAAGATCTTCCCCATTAATCTTATCAAACAATTACTTCTTTAAATCATGACATAAAGGACAAAATAAAAGAAAATGCTTTTAATTTTCCATTTCATTTAATCCACATCAGCGGCTAAGCCTTTCCATCTCTTCAGTACCAAAATAATGTGCAGTTTCCACTTTCTTGGTTCATACAGACGGGGAGGAAATCCAGTTCCAGAGGCCGACCAAGACTGGAATCCACTGGCGCCCCCTACCTGGAAGGTGGAGCTGCACAGCTGCAACACTAGGGATGGGCAATCCCACACTTTTAGGATTCAATACAATACCTATACTTTTTCTTGCATTTTCATCGATACCAATACCGATACTGATAATTTCTTACTGGCAATTTTTTTCATTCAAAATAATATTACATTTAAGACAGGTCACATGACAAATACAGACCATTTATACCATATATTATGGTCAATATATAATAAAACTAAAATTAAAATGAATAACACAAAACAGAAGTTTTGCCTCTTACTTATCCACATAATCAAAAAGGGATGTACCTGGGTTAATCAAGTACTCAGACTTCTTAAAATATACGCATATTCACAAAAGTTTTGCATGATTACTTAAGCAAAATATTCAGTAAACATTACTAAAAACCAAAGCATGTTTTAAGTAATCACCAATTGTACAATACTGGATATAATTATCCTCTTCACCTTACATGTCTGTTAAAATTAGATTGAGATTTCAATATTTATTGTCCTTATCACTACACTGGCAAAGGTAACTGTCTGTACCTGGATACACTTGGCCTTTTTGCAGACTCTCTTGTAGGGTCTTTTGCCGGACAGCAGGTGGTGCTATAGGCTGGACGTTAACAGCAGCCTGCCTTTTTTCAAGCTCACTGTGGCTCTCCGCATGTGTGGTCTTAACATGCTTGAATAAATTACTTGTGTTGCTGCTATGTTAAACTTTTTTTTTTATCACACACATGGCACCTTGCCGTCACTTTGTCGAGTGGTGAAAAATAACTCCACACCAAGCTTCTTTTTCTGTCTGTCATTATTTTCTGTGTGTTCCTCCGGCTCCACCATTCGACAGGAAACCATGTCTCAGGTTTCCTGTCACGTGACACGGGCCAGCTCAATACACCGCCAGGCACAGGGGTGTCTCGGCACATAGTAAGTGAAGTAAGCTATCTAAAACAGCTGAAAGTTATGCATGCACCCCCAATTCATATTTGTTAGTATCGACATTTGTTTAAGGAAACTGATGCCAAATGAGTAGCCCATGAATATTGATATATCAATACCACAGGAAAGATACGCCCATTCCTACTGCACACACACAAATCTCACAACAGATCCACACATTTTTCCCAAATGTTATAATTGACAAGACAACCACAGCATTTCTATGACCAAGTTGAATATTCACGAGATAGACGTAACCACATGACCAGACAAGCCAGCTCAGGTTATACTGAACCACCCAAACCAAGAACAGAACTACTTAAATCTACTGTTATCTATCGAGCTATAACAGGATGGAACTCATTGCCTAATTATATAAACAATACTAGTACAAAAATTAATTTCAAGAAAAAGTTAAAACAACACTTAATGCAAATAAACCTGCACTAATCCCCAGAGGCACAAAAAGTTCTTGTATTGTACATGATTTTGGTGTATTTCAAATTGATTCTATCTTTATTTACTGTAGCATCTTTTTTTTTCTATTTTTATTCAATTATTTAGAAGACTGGCGATTGCATAATCGTTAAATGAATGTTAATAGCTAACGGGGATCCTAATAAACAATAAACAATAAACACACACCAAAGCACAACAATATCAAATCGCTTGATGCTACTTTACAAACCTGTGTACAAAACTTTAAAAACGACTTAAATGACAAATTAATGAGCCATTAAGCGCATGTGCTCAAGCCTGGAAAAACATATTTACAAACCTCTGTTTACATTTGAAAATATGGTATTATACTTGCAATAATAAAGTCCTGATTGTTTTTTTTTCCCCTCACAGAGACTGCCTGTTCTCTCTCTCTCTCTCTCTCTCTCTCTCTCTCTCTCTCTCTCTCTCTCTCTCTCTCTCTCCTAGTTTAGTCCAGATGATTGAAGGTCACTGTCTTCTCCTGGTCTTCAGGATCACAGCGACCACAGCGGCACACAGCACCAGCAGGACACCACTCAGCACCAGGGACCTCACCAGGTAGAAGGTGGAGTAAACCCCAAAAGGGTCTCTGTGGACCAGCAGCGTCTTGGCGGCTGACTCACACAGCTCCTGGCCGGTCCTGTTGACAGCTGCACACCAGTACTCCCCTCCGTCCTCCAGCGAGACGTCAGAAATAATGAGGCTTTTGTCAGGGAAGGACATCTTGACTCTGCCTTCAAAACCTTTGTCCTGCATGAGATTGTTTGCGCCAAAGGAAGGATGTGATACATAGACGAGGCCCTCCACCTGGTCCTTCTTCCTGAACCACAGGACCAGGATGTTGTCACCGTGATTGTGGTTGCATCTGAGAGTGACCTCATCTCCCTTCGAGAAGAGCTGTACGTCTGCCGGGGCAAAGTCAGGGCACACCACCAGGAAGTAAACTGCGTATTGAGCACTGATGGAGAAGCACGTGTAATCACTTGTATGGTTGAGTGTCAAAGACGGAAAGACCAGGGAGAAGTTCTGGTTGACCTTTATGTCCTGCGAAGTCGTCTGTGCTCCTCTTCGGTCGGTGACGTTACTGAAGAGCCCAGGGATGTCCTCACACAGCCTGCGCGCCGTCTCACTGAATGTATTCCAGCATCTTCGCTTGTCACTAAAATCAGAGTTGGCACATTGCAGCACAGCACTGTCTCCCACCCGGTGGTAGATGATCTCCTTCTGTAAGTCTACCTCGACAGGATGACTGCTGATGCACTGCTGCTTGTCCATCACCAGACAGGTGTAGCGGTCAAACAAACCGACTCTGTAGTTGGTGAAACGAAGAGAGGAGTGGTCCTTCACCACCTGCAGCTTTTCTCCTCTGTTTTCCGTCAGACTTTTGTCATCATCGCCAAATAATCTGGTCCAACCAAGAAAACTCTCAGACAGCCACTGGACCGTCAGGTTGTCATTTGCTCCTTCACATGTCAGGTTCAGTGTCCCATCAAAACTCGTGTAGGCAGTTCTCCTATCACTTATGGCACCACAAACAATAACCTCGGTGATCCTCTGGTACGTCATGTTGCCCTCGGTCCAGCACTCCATTCGGTACAGGCCGGAGTCTGAGAAAGTCAGATTGTGGATCACATAAAAGGAGGCATTTACCTCTTCACTGACCTGCAGGCGTTCCCTGAGGTCTTCAGGTAGCATCGAGTTCCTGGGCGACAAGTGCGAGGTGTTCCACAGCATCAGCGTCTCCTCACCGGTGGATCTGGACATCACGCAGAAGTTGGCTGCACGGGGGGGCCTGAAGACATAAAAGTCATCCTTTGACATGATTTCGATGGTTTGCTCTGCACCAACGCCGTCAGTGAGAGCAACAAGCAGGAAGACGAGCTGTGCGACTGCGGCCATTCTGCTCCAAGGGTCAGTCGCAAATACAAGAGTGATTGTGCAAACCGCTCATGAACTTCACTTGACATGTTTATCTCAGCAGTATGGAGGTGCTTTCCATAATCTGACTCTGAATCAGCTATTTCCTGTTGAAATGAAAATCCTGTGTAGCTGAACTTGTGATAAAACTATTTTGATGGCTCAAAGCTAAATCTGTTTCAGAATCAGAAACACTTTGTTGATACCAGAGGGGAAATTGGGTCAGTTGCAGTTGCTCAAATTATAAAGAGGAGAATTAAATTAAAAGAAATAAAAAATAATAAGAAATATAAAAATATGTGCCTTGCAACTTTTGCAAAAATTGTGTGCATTATGTATAAAGCTGTATCAAAAGCATGTGCGTTATGTGCATTAAGTCTACATATGTGCACTCATCCAACAAAATATTTGCAGCAACAAATGTAGAAATAAAAAAATGAACATATTTAGGGCTGCGGAATCCGTGTATAATTCGTTCTTTCTATTTTCAATTGCCAATCAAAAATTTAAAAAATGAAAAAGTGACTGGTTATTTTGTTATTTGTTTTTTAATCTAACACCAAAATCCAAAATATGCCTGGTTTTTCACAGTTCAATTTTAGGCTCGGATCAAAAATATGAAATGGAAAAACGGGAATCAGGACTGAATTTGATGTCATTATTTATTTGGTCCGGTTTACGTGACCCGGAAGTTTGGTAATGAGTGGTAGCTTGCTAGCATCCATGCTTGCTAGCCACCACGATCGATCACAGCAGCCAGGAGCGTTCAGTCCCGCCACCCTGATCACCCCCACCATGGATAGTTATTACGTGTTGTTTAATTGCAAATTAATTGCATATTTTTGATCTGTTCTAAATCTACCTTAAACAGATATTTTTCAAGTTTTTAATACTCATATCAACATGGGAGTAGACAAATACATGGGCCTACTTTCTGCTAATGCAGCATGTGCACATAATAAGAATAAAGGCTGAAATTATAAACTCAATCTCACGCTCTCACGCTCAAGAGAGAAATCTCCCCCCTGTCCCATCTGATAACACAGAGGGGTGGAAGGTTTATGACCTATACTGCAGCCAGCCAGCAGGGGGCGTTTCTTTAAAACAGAAGTGGCTGAACTTTTAAAATGATTGACCAAAGTGGCAGTGGGTGTTCAAATAAAGCTGTGGCCTATATAGCTTTCAGACTGACTCATGCATCATGAAACCTGGAGGAGAAAATGCATCATGGACTAAAGACTAACATGGCTGTCACAGAGATGAGCCACAAACACCTGAAAAAACCTTAAGAAAAAAGTCAGGTCTTAGCCACTTTTTGATGAAAAAAGGTCCATTTGAAGAGGAAAATGAGGAACGCTTCACGAATTTGCGTGTCATCCTTGCGCAGGGGCCATGCTAATCTTCTCTGTATCGTTCCAATTTTAGTATATGTGCTACCGGAGTAACACAGCTTTTGGGAGGAGCCAGGTGTCATATAAAGGCTGACATATGTTCTGCTTTCTCAGTCATGGTTTGCTCTCAGTCGGGCCACCACCAGCATTTTCCACAGAAAACGTCTCCGCATCACAATCAAACTAGAGGCCACAAAGCATGCTGGGACTTTTATGCAAAGCAGCTGTGACATCTTCTTTCTTTTCTTTAATCAGATTAATCACATGATTGTCCATAGTTAATCATGATTAATCGCAAATTAATCGCATTTTTTTTTATTTGTTCTAAATCTACCTTAAACAGATATTTTTCAAGTTTTTAATATCATATTCATATCAACATGGGAGTGGACAAATACTTACTTTCTGCTAATACAGCGTGTTTATTATTATTGCAGCAATGACAAATACTGTCCAGAATCTCCAAGTAACAAAAGATGTAACAAAAAAAAAAAGAAAATAAGGTGCACATACTAAAAAAATTTTTTAAGAAAAGGCTGAAATTTTAAACTAAAGCCCAACAAATAACAGATAGGCATAACTCCAACATTACATTGTAATGATGTAGCCACCCATCTGGCGACCACTGTGGAAAGTTTACAGGTGGTACAGGTGTCCACTAGCAGGGTTGCCAACTCTCATGCATTGGCCGTGACATTCAGCCTCAATCTCACGCTCTCACGCTCAAGAGAGAAATCTCACGCCAAATCTGACTTTTCTATTGTAAATTTTCCCACTCATCATGTGTACTCATTTGTGACTATAAATAAGCTCAAGTCTTACATAGGCTCTAAACCACTCTAGTGTCTGATGTGTTCTCTGATTGTTGATTTGCTGAAAACATTACCGTCATTACGTCGGTGATGTCCGTCTGCTGCTCGGGTGCTGCTGCTTTGCAGGTTTCAGTTGAGTTGTTTTTGTGTGAAAATGTTTAGTTGGAGTTGAGTTTCAGTATTGCTCTTAGTTGTTTTATTCTAATCTTTATTCTAATTCTAATCAGATTAGCTCTTCACTTTGTGAAGGCAGTGACTCCCAGTCATGTCCACGTCCCAGTCTCAATAACCATCAGCAAAACTAAGCACATTTTCTGTCTAGATTAGTAAGAACACCGTATGGCTTCAGTTTTCTTTTTTCTCAAACATTTATTTTTTTATTTTTTTATTCAATTAAACTAAAGTGTTTTTTTTATACATAGTCTTAGTTTTTAGTTTAATTAACTTAGTTTAACTCACTTAGTTACACCTGCAGAGATGCATTCAAGTTGAGACGACACTGAGATGAATCCTCCAAGATGAAGTATGACTTCTGGTTTGTTACTCCACAGTGTTGTTAAAAAAAAAAAAGATCATAATAATTACAAAATATCATTATTATATTTGTTGTTGGTGGTGTTTTGTTGTTACTAATCATGATGATAATGTATTGGAAAATGATCACAAAACTAGTAAAGCATGGTGAGTTGAGGTAAATCAAGATGTAGAAAAATCTAGATTATAGCAAAAATCATAGCAGAAAATAAATGTCACCTCTAAATCTTTCTACAAATTGTCCTCTGCTGTTGCAATGTGCAGGGAGGTGAAGATCTGACTGCTGCCTAGCTGAATACGAATAGAATGAATTAATGATTTTTTAAAGCATTTATTTTAATGTTATAACATCTAAATAGTTCATTCCACATGGGATTACATGACACAATTATAGCAACACAGAAAACAGACTTCCAGATATTATACCTATTTAAACAACATACAGTATATTTTCTTTGTTACCATTAGTCACCCAAACATTCTGCAACGGCAAATATTAAAATAATCAAGATCTTCCCCATTAATCTTATCAAACAATTACTTCTTTAAATCGTGACACAAAAGACAAAATAAAAGAAAATGCTTTTAATTTTCCATTTCATTTAATCCACATCAGCGGCTAAGCCTTTCCATCTCTTCAGTACCAAAATAATGTGCAGTTTCCACTTTCTTGGTTCATACAGACGGGGAGGAAATCCAGTTCCAGAGGTCGACCAAGACTGGAAGCCACTGGCGCCCCCTACCTGGAAGGTGGAGCTGCACAGCTGCACACGAGGGATGGGCAATACCACACTTTTAGAATTCGATACAATATCGATACTTTTTCTTGCATTTTCATCGATACCGATACTGATACCGATACTGATAATTTCTTATTGGCAATTTTTTTCATTCAAAATATTATTACATTTAAGACAAATCACGTGACGAATACAGACCATTAATACCATATATTATGGAAAATATATAATAGAAGTTTTGCCTCTTACTTATCCACATAATCAAATAGGGATGTACCTGGGTTAATCAGCTGTTCAGACTTCTTAAAATATATGCATATTCACATAAATTTTGCATGATTACTTAAGCAAAATATTCAGTACACATTACTAAAAACCAAAGCATGTTTTAAGTAATCAGTAATTGTACAATACTGGATATAATTATCCTCTTCAGCTTAAGTGTCTGTTAAAATTAGATTGAGATTTCAATATTTATTGTCCTTATCACTACACTGGCAAAGGTAACTGTCTGTACCTGGATACACTTGGCCTTTTTGCAGACTCTCTTGTAGGGTCTTTTGCCGGACAGCAGGTGGTGCTCTAGGCTGGACGTTAACGGCAGCCTGCCTTTTTTCAAGCTCACTGTGGCTCTCCGCATGTGTGGTCTTACAGTTTTTTTCAATTGCTTACACACATTTTCAAAGCTCTGTGTCTTTTTCTCAAAACTTTACACACAAATCCAACTACTGCTAACACAAAATGCAAAATGCGCCCTATCTACTGCAAAATGAAACACATGGATTTTCTTGATATATTGCCATATAAGAGTGAAAATACAGTAGCATGCAAAAAGAAATCAACACATGCAATAATGGAACCAAAAATATTTAATTTTCTGAATAAGTCAGTTGCTGTTGTGGATGCAGCATTGTACAGCATCAAAGCAAAGTACACCAACCATCACATATGGAGGAGAGAGTGTGTGTGTGTGTGTGTGTGTGTGTGTGTGTGTGTGTGTGTGTGTGTCTGTGTGTGTGTGTGTGTGTGTGTGTGTGTGTAACTGCCGGTTCGGGGTGAAGCGCTCAGCAGAGACAGACGGTACCCCACATCTTGACCAATCACGTGCGGTTTTCGCAGAAAAAAAAAAATTTGGCTCCTGGAAAAAAAAAAAAAAAAAAACACAGCTCCCAATCAGGAGCCGGTCCGTTCGCAAACAACCCATCACTGTTCCAAAGCGTCCTCCACGAACCTGGACTCATCGTCCTCTGTGTCTTCGTCTGACTCCCCTGGCTCTCTCTGCATTGTTATCCATTGTTCAAGACAGATAGTTTTATAGGCCCATGTCAAGAGTGATTGGTTGGTGTTCAGTAAAGCAATTATTGTTTACACATGTGAGGACAAAGTCTGAGGTAGAGTTCTCATCGGGCCTGAAAATTAAGACCCGACCCGACCCGGGCCGGACTGGGCCAGCCCGAGGCCCGACCCGACCCGACTAATTAGCCGAACTTTAGGCCCGACAGCCCGATAAAGCCCGAAAAAAAAAAAAAAAAAAAAAAAAAAAAATCGCCAAATTCGCCATTATTTAGCAGAGCCGGTCGGCCGCGGCACCGGGGCACCATCAGTCGGTATCAGGCGAGCCGGCCGCGGCACAGGCCAGCATCAGGCAGCTCACCTGTCAGATCCGGCAGACCTGACGGGTGGGCGCGGTATCGGACGGTGCCGCGTCCAGCCCGCCTGATGCCGACTGATGGTGCCGCGGCATGTGCGGATCAATACGGTAGTCTAGATAACTGGAGATTTTTTTTTTTTTTCTCGTGCGCCCCCAAGTAGATTGCGCCCTGGGCAGTTGCACTGTCCATAGCAGAAACCGTCCCTGCTGCCGAGTCTGCCAGCACAGCAGGATACTGCTGCAACTCTCTCTCACTTGTTTGCGCTGCTCACGCACAGCTGGTTGTCTGTCTGTGAAAGTTTAGCCTCCAAATCCAATCCAGTCTCTCACTCTCTCCACCAGTCACATAAAAATGAAACGTCATAATCAATAACACAACACATAATTCTACTTTTTTATTTAAAAAAAAAAAAAAAAAAAAAAAAAAAAAATCCCCCACAGAACCCGAAGCCCGACCCGACCCGCCCAATTCACGTAAATTTTAGGTCGGGTCGGGTTCGGGCAGAATATGAGAACTCTAGTCTGAGGCACTGATGAATAAGTGTGGCATTTTGATTGGTTGTGTTTGAAACGGGAAATCAAGTTACTTCCTGATAGATTTTTGGGTGTTAGCTAGAGAATTGTGTGTACTGATTTGCAAAAAGTGAATAGCTAAATTGAAAACTGTGTCAAGGCTGAGAATTAGTTTATGGTTTTGCTGATTTGAGGTGAAGTTGTGAGGTTTGAGTGAAAGAGTTTAGAAATAGTGTGATATATAAAGGTTTTGTGTGTTAGCAATTGAAAAAAACTGTAACATGCTAGAAAAAAATTACTTGTGTTGCTGCTATGTGAAACTTTTTGATCACACACTTGGCACCTTGCCGTCACTTTGTCGAGTGGTGAAAAATAACTCCACACCAAGCTTCTTTTTTTGTCTGCCATTATTTTCTGTGTGTTCCTCCGGCTCCACCATTCAACAGGAAACCATGTCTCAGGTTTCCTGTCACATGACATGGGCCAGCTCAATACACCGCCAGGCACAGGGGTGTCTCGGCACATAGTAAGTGAAGTAAGCTATCTAAAACAGCTGAAAGTTATGCATGCACCCCCAATTCTTATTTGTTAGTATCGACATTTGTTTAAGGAAACTGATGCCAAATGAGTAGCGCATGAATATTGATATATCGATACCACAGGAAAGATACGCCCATCCCTACTGCGCACACACAAATCTCACAACAGATCCACAAATTCTTCCAAAATGTTATAATTGACAAGACAACTACAGCATTTATATGACCAAGTTGAATATTCACGAGATATACATAACCACATGACCAGACAAGCCAGTTCAGGTTATACTGAACCACCCAAACCAAGAACAGAACTACTTAAATCTACTGTTATCTATCGAGCTATAACAGGATGGAACTCATTGCCTAATTATATAAACAATACTAGTACAAAATTTAATTTCAAGAAAAAGTTAAAACAACACTTAATGCAAATAAGCCTGTACTAATCCCCAGAGGCACAAAAGTTCTTGTATTGTACGTGATTTTGGTGTATTTCGAATTGATTCTATCTTTATGCACTGTAGCATCTTTTTTTTTTTCCTATTTTTATTCAATTATTTAGAAGACTGGCGATTGCATAATCGTTAAATTAATGTTAATAGCTAATGGGGATCCTAATAAACAATAAACAATAAACACACACCAAAGCACAACAATGTCAAATCGCTTGATGCTACTTTACAAACCTGTGTACAAAACTTTAAAACCGACTTAAATGACACATTAATGAGCCGTTAAGTGCATGTGCTCAAGCCTGGAAAAACATATTTACAAACCTCTGTATATATTTGAAAATATAGTATTATACTTTTGCAATAATAAAGTCCTGATTGTTTTTTTTTTTTCCCTCACAGAGACCGCCTGTTCGTTCGTTCTCTCTCTCTCTCTCTCTCTCTCTCTCTCTCTCTCTCTCTCCTAGTTTAGTCCAGATGACTGAAGGTCACTGTCCTCTCCTGGTCTTCAGGATCACAGCGGCACACAGCACCAGCAGGACACCACTCAGCACCAGGGACCTCACCAGGTGGAAGGTGGAGTAAACCCCAAAAGGGTCTCTGTGGACCAGCAGCGTCTTGGCGGCTGACTCACACAGCTCCTGGCTGGTCATGTTGACAGCTGCACACCAGTACTCCCCTCCGTCCTCCAGCGAGACGTCAGAAATAATGAGGCTTTTCTCGGGGAAGGACATCTTGACTCTGCCTTCAAAACCTTTGTCCTGCATGAGATTGTTTGCGATGTAGGAATGATCTGATGCATAGACGGGGCTCTCCACCTGGTCCTTCTTCCTGAACCACAGGACCGTGATGTTGTCACCGTGATCGTGGTCACATCTGAGAGTGACCTCATCTCCTTTCGAGAAGAGCTGTACATCTGCCGGGGCAAAGTCAGGGCACACCACCAGGATGTAAAATACGTGTACAGTTCTGATGGAGAAGCATATGTTTATACTTGTATGGTTGAGTGTCAAAGGTGGAAAGACCAGGGAGAAGTTCTGGTTGACCTTTAGGTCCTGCGAATTCGTCTGTGCTTCTCCTCGGTCGGTGATGTTACTGAAGAGCCCAGGGATGTCCTCACACAGCGTGTGCATCATCCCACTGGACGAATGCCAGCATCTTCGCTTGTCACTAAAATCAGAGTTGTCACATTGCAGCACAGCACTGTCTCCCACCCGGTGGTAGATGATCTCCATTGGTAACTCTACCCTAACAGGATGACTGCTGATGCACTGCTGCTTGTCCATCACCAGACAGGTGTAGACGTCAGCCAAATAGACTCTGTAGTTGGTGAAATGAAGAGAGGAGTGGTCCTTCGCCACCTGCAGCTTTTCTCCTCTGTTTTCCACCAGAGGTTTGTCATCATCCCCAAATAATCTGGTCCAACCACGAGAACCCTTATACAGCCACTGGGCCGTCAGGTTGTCATTTGCTCCTTCACATGTCAGGTTCAGTGTCCCATCAAAACTCGTGTGGGCATCTCTCATTTCACTTATGGCACCGCAAACAGTAAGCTCGGTGATCATCTGGTGCGTCATGTTTCCCTCGGTCCAGCACTCCATTCGGTACAGGCCCGAGTCTGAGAAAGTCAGATTGTGGATCACATAAAAGGAGCCATATATGTTTTCAGTGACCTGCAGGCGTTCCCTGAGGTCTTCAGGTAGCATCGAGTTCCTGGGCGACGAGTGCGAGGTGTTCCACAGCATCAGCGTCTCCTCACCGGTGGATCTGGACATCACACAGAAGTTGGTTTCATGGGGGGGCCTGAAGACATAAATGTCATCCTTTGGCAGGATTTTGATGGTTTGCTCTGCACCAACGGCGTCAGTGAGAGCAACAAGCAGGAAGACGAGCTGTGCGACTGCGGCCATTCTGCTTCGAGGCTCAGTCGCAAATACAAGAGTGACTGTGCAAACCACTCACCGACTTCACTTGATAAGTTTATCTCAGCAGTATGGAGGGGCTTTCCGTAATCTGACTCTGAATCAGCTATTTCCTGTTGAAATGAAATTCCTGTGTATCTGACTTGTGATAAAACTATTTTGATGGCCCAAAGCTATATCTGTTTCAGAATCAGAAACACTTTGTTGATGCCAGAGGGGAAATTGGGTCGGTTGTGGTTGCTCAAATTATCAAGAGGAGAATTAAATTAAAAGAAATAAAAAATGATAAGAAATATAAAAATATGTGCCTTGCAACTTTGCAAAAATTGTGTGCATTATGTTTAAAGCTGTATCAAAAGCATGTGTGTTATGTCCATTACGTCTACATATGTGCACTAATCCAACAAAATATTGCAGCAACAAATGTAGAAATAAAAAAATTAACATATGTAAAAAGTAGGGCTGTGGATCGATTAAAATATTTAATCAGATTAATCGCATGATTGTCCGTAGTTCATCGTGATTAATCGCAAATTAATCGCATATCTTTGACCTGTTCTAAATCTACCTTAAACAGATGTTTTTCAAGTTTTTAATACTCATATCAACATGGGAGTAGACAAATACTTACTTTCTGCTAATGCAGCATGTGCACAAAAAAATAAATAAAAAAAGGCTGAAATTATAAACTCAAGCCCAACAAATGACAGATGGGCATAACTGCAATATTACATTGTAATGATGTAGCCACCCATCTGGCACCACTGTGGAAACTTTACGGGTGGTAGAGGTGTCCATTGGCAGGGTTGCCAACTCTCACACATTGGCCGTGACAGTCACACATTCAGCCTCAATCTCACGCTCTCACGCTCAAGAGAGAAATCTCACATCAAATCTGACTTTTCTATTGTAAATTTTTCCACTCATCATGTGTACTCATTTGTGACTATAAATAAGCTCAAGTCTTACATAGGCTCTAATCCACTCTAGTGTCTGATGTGTTATATTTTCTCTGATCATTGATTTGCTGAAAACATTACCGTCATTACGTCAGTGACATCCCTCTGCTGCTCGGGTGCTGCTGCTTCAGTTGGTCAGAGCAGAGAGGCACGGTGGCCAGATATGAAATTACAGCGGTTATCCGATAACCACTCGATATAAAGAAAAGTCGGTTTATAATGAAAGTACGGCAGTCTGTATGCGCAGCACACCCGTTCGATCCGGCAGACCTGGTGCCAGCCGGTCAGGTCTGACAGGTGCCTCTGGCTGTCAGATGGACGCTTTCTGAAGGAGGAAGAAGTTTCCTCCGGCCAACACCGCGCTGGCACCGGCCGCGGCAACCGGTCTGCCGGATCTGAGAAGTGCACCACGCACACAGACTGCTGTACTTTCATTATAAACCGACTTTTGTTTATACGCAGTTGCAGCAGCACAACGGACAATGACACAGACAACACGGTTGATTAGGGTTGGCCATGCGCCGGTAATCGTGCTGTGCGCATTAAACAATTTTGCAGAGGCAGGAGGAAAGTTGCATGATTTCACTTCCTGATTTCTCAAACCACAGAGTGGGCAAAGGTTCAAACACCACCGCATTAATCGCTGTTACAAAAATTGTTGCCGTTAAAAGGATTTTGCGTTAATTAGTTAATAACGCGTTAACTTCCTCAGCCATAGTAAAAAGTATACCTACATACACCTTGTATCCACAGGAATACTGCACTGTTGAATTGTTGTCGAGTCCTGCAGATATAAAGTATTGCACTGTTAAACGGTTAAATAAACTGGTTATAACAGTGTACTGTCATGCAGTTAAGTCTGACTATCTGACCCTCCACGGGAGGCGGTAAAAAGTCTGGTGGCCACAGGAGGGAATGACTTCCTGTGGCGTTTCTGTGCTGCATCTCAATGGAGTCAGTCCTCCACTGAATGCACTCCTGTGATTGGCCAGTGGGTCGTGGAGTGGGTGGGAGACATTGTCCTAGACGTCATGTAGTTTGGACAGCATCCCTTCTCCACAACCTCACCGGCCTTGTGGATCAGTTCGTTGATTCCGGTGGCGTCCGCTGCCCTCGGCCTGCTGTCCCAGCATGCAACAGCAAACAGGAGAGCGCTGGCCACCACACACTCATAAAACATCCTCAGCTTCATTCCACAGATGTTGAAGGACCTCAGCCTCCTCAGAAAGTAGATCCAGTTTGTCGTCCGTGTCCACTCGGAGGCGCCACGCCGATGACCCCCTGGATGGAGACAGGCTTGGCCCTCCTCAGGTCCACAACCAGCTCCTTAGTCTTTTAAAATTTATGGTAAACATTTGTTGTTGCTCTCAGAGATGTGTGAAGCACCATGTAGAGTTTGACACCGTGCAGGTGCATTTAAATTCAGGGACTCTGAAATAAAGCCCGTAAGAGATGACACACACTCTCACCAGATCGTTACTCTGCCACAAGACGTGATGTGAGAACCTAGTAACTCCAACCTGGATGATTTGAGCTCCAGATTAAAAATTACATGCTCCTGTCATGAAACACTTCTAGATATCACTGTGTAAACTCAGTAACTCACAATCAAAGAAAGAGCAATCCACTGACAGCACATGAGATGTCTGAAAATAGGGAAAAAAAATGGCACTAACAGTCATAAAACTCACTGCTTTTTAACAGAAGGTAGTTTACTTTTGTAGCATACCTATTCTCTAGTATGTTAGTTTCATATTTATTGAACGTGTGCTTGTTGTCTGTTTTAATTGTCTTGTTAACTGCACTGATCACAAGTGTCTTTATTGTCGCTGCGCTTGTACAATGAGTGCTTGTTGTTCTTGTTCTTTTTTCTTTTATGGTGTTTATCCAATTTTTATCATGACCAATGCATTTTAATTTCATTCTGCAGTGCATCGCTGATGTAATGACAAAATGACAATAAAGGAATCTGAATCTGAATCTGTGTTTTGATTTCTTTGTCCAGTCCCCCTCCTCCCTGCTGCTGCTTTTACAATGCTGGGAAACCAGGTCAAAGGTCAGGCAAGCATGAACGTCTCATAAAAAAAAACCTTGAAAAAGTCACATCTCACATCCAGTAAGTGCTGAAGGTCACAGACCGATGATGCCATTAGGACCACATCATCTGCGAAAAGCGCGACTCAATCCTCAGCCCACCGAACTGCAGCCCCTCTCCTCCGTGACGACGCCTCGATATCCTGTCCATGAAAATCACGAACAGGATTGGTGACAAAGCACAGCCCTGACCGAGGCCAACACCAACAGGAAACAGGTCCAACTTACTGTCGAGAATCCAGACACAGCTCTCGCTTTGGGTGTACAGGGATTGGATGGCGCTGAGGAGTGCCCCCCTCACCACATACTCCTGCAGCACCTACCACAGATTATCTCAGGGAGCCAGCTGGTGATCAGGACGGGCACAGCCCCCTAAAGCCCGCCTTTGAACGCGGATCTGATGCCGTGTTGTTGTCGGACCAGATTTCTTGGTGAAACTGTCTCCAATATGACACAATTTCTAGGTTACGTTATCTGCATCTGCAATAAGAGGAGATTTCTTGGAACATCTCATGAAAAACTCATATCTCAGTTAGTTTTTTGTCTGTTGCCATGAAGCCTGCCAGTCGCCACTACGGGGCGCTGTGACACTCAAAAGCCAAACACATGGGGGCTCTAGTTTCACAGACCGGGCGAGGCAGGGGCGCAGCTGCACTTTGCCAACTGGGTGTGGCCAGGTGGATTTTATAATTTTGGCGCGCCGTGCACGGTGGCGCACGTACTCTCAATAAATACCGACAAAAACCACTATTCAATGCTACTATGTCAATCAGCACATATATTTATCTCCATATCGACAGTCCCATCACATCTGATGTCAGATCAAAGGAGATTGGCACCGTTTGTGCTGATCGTGAGGTTTTGGTGACGTGTGCGCACAGCCTGCCAGTCAGCCAAACTTCCACTCCACTGGCTCCGCTCCGCCTTGCACTGAAAGTAGACGTGGTTTCAGATGGCAAGCTTTGGGCGCACCTCAGCGAAGCCTTTTGGCACGAAACTGTCACTGCACCAAGCTGAATCTGTCAACACCACCCCCCACTGCAATGCCATTCCCATCTCGTCGCACCTCGGTCTGCCAAAATACCAAACTGTGTGCCCCTTGGGTTGCGCTGGTCCAAACTAGCTCTGCGGGGGGTTCGCCTCAGTGCGCCTCACTGTGCTGCACCGGGAAACTAGAGCCCACGGAGTTTTGTTTGAAAAAATCAAATCTCAGTCATTTTTTCAAATAGCAACACCGTTCTTTGTCCTTTGTGAGGCCAGGAAGCTGCCACTAGGGGCGCTGTCACAGGATTGAGCCAAAAACATCTGGAATACCTTGAAAAACTCACTTCTCTGCCGTTTTTTAACAGCAAAAGCTCCATTTTAAAAAGAAAATGCGGAACGCTTCACAAATTTGCGTGTCATCCTTGCGCAGGGGCCATGCTAATCTTCTCTGTATCGTTCCAATTTTAGTAACACAACTACCAGAGGGAGCCGTGCCCTATATGTAGGCTGCCAAATGTTCTGCTTTCTCAGTCATGGTTTGCTCTCAGTTGCATCCAGTCTGCTCTGCTGGAGGCCGCAAAGCATGCTGGGACTTTTATGCAAAGCAGCTGTGACATCAGCCCGTGAGGATTGGTCGGCTGCAGGAGACAAACCAAAGGATCAAACTCCTGTCGCCCCTCCTCCCACATTAAATCCAGAGGGAAGCAAAATGGTGCCACATCTCAAAACTATGAAGAAAAACTCCTTTTTATGGATTCATTGTTGTTCATTTTCAAGAAAACCTTGAAAAAGTCACATCAAAGTCATATCACATTTGATGACAAAAACTGTATTTCAAGAGGAAAATGACACTGAAGTAACTCCATAAAAAAGTGCGGCTGAGCTGCTATAAGATGAAGTAAAAATCAGAGATGCTTTGCTACAAGCTGCAACTGCAGGAAGTACACAAACTATGGTGATGCAGATCTTCTTCCATGATGGTTCTCCTTGGAGCATCTATACTCTTGGAAACCCTTCTGCATCGTCAGCTGGGATCTCAGGCTCACAGGTGTTTGGCCCCTTGACCTGTACACCTCACCTGAGTGGGGCAGCACAGACTGACTGGCCTTCACCTGCAGGGGGCGTTCCAGCTGTGGCTCTCTTCAGCCACAGCCATCTTGAGCTGGTCTCAGATGCTGCAGCTGAGTCCTTTGTAGCTTTCTTCAGCTGTTGGGACTCCAGCCCAACCCTCTGGAGGAAGTAGTGCGTCGATTTTGCTGGGAACCCGCAGCAACCGACTTGGATGGGGAAGATGGTTGTGTGCCACCCTCTTCACCCTGTCATGTAACTGTGACTGTGTGGCTGAGCTGCTCCCCACCAACAGCTTCACCAAAGGCTTCAGTTCTTCGGTATTTTGAGTTTTTTTTTTTTTTTTTTTTTTGCTCCTCCTCCAAATTGTATCGCATCTTCTGTTTTTTTTTAGGGTTTTTTTTTCTTCATAATTTTGAGATGTGGCTCTATTTTTCTTCCCTCTGGAGGGAATGTGGGAGAAGGGGCAGCAGGAATTTGATCCTTTGGTTTGTCTCCTGCAGCCGACCAATCCTCAGGGGCTGACGTCACAAGTCCCAGCATGCTTTGCAGCCTTCAGCAGAGCAGACTGGACTCAACTGAGAGCAACCCATCACTGAGAAAGCAGAACATATGGCAGCCTACATATAGGGCACGGCTCCCCCTAGTGGCTGTGTTACTCTGGTAGCACATATACTAAAATTGGAACGATACAGAGAAGATTAGCATGGCCCCTGCGCAAGGATGACACGCAAATTCGTGAAGCGTTCCTCATTTTGCTCTTCAAATGGAGTTTGTTCTGTCAATAAACGGCTGAGATGTGAAGAGAGTTTTCCAGGTGTTTTTGGCTTATTTGTGTGACAGCACCCCTAGTGGCAGCTTATTTACCTCACTGTAGTAGCAAAGGACAAAGAACGGTGTTCCTTTGTGAAAGAATGACTGGGAAATGATTTTTTCAAAAGATATTCCATGTGTGTTTGGCTTTTGAGTGTCATTGCGCCCCCTGGTGGCAACTGACAGGCCTCGAGGCAACAGACAAAAATCTAACTGAGATTTGAATTCTTCATGAGACATTCCAAGAAATCTCCTCTTAATCCAGATGCAGAAAATTTAGCCAATAAATCTGTCCCGACAGCAACACAGCATCGAGCCTGTTGGTTCTTACCGTCTCTGTGCTGCTCAGTGATCAGAGCGTGGAAACGGCACCGACCGGGCCGACTAGGTGACTTTTCTTTGGCTGTTTCTCATCAGGACAGTTTCATTTCTTCAGCTTGATTGTTTAGTTTGTCCCCCTGTCCCATCTGATAACACAGAGGGGTGGAAGGTTTATGACCTATACTGCAGCCAGCCAGCAGGGGGCGTTTCTTTAAAACAGAAGTGGCTGAACTTTTAAAATGATTGACCAAAGTGGCAGTGGGTGTTCAAATAAAACTGTGGCCTATATAGCTTTCAGACTGACTCATGCATCATGAAACCTGGAGGAGAAAATGCATCATGGACTAAAGACTAACATGGCTGTCACAGAAATGAGCCACAAACACCTGGAAAACCTTAAAAAAAAGTCAGGTCTTAGACACTTTTTGATGAAAAAAGGTTCATTTGAAGAGGAAAATGAGGAACGCTTCACGAATTTGCGTGTCATCCTTGCGCAGGGGCCATGCTAATCTTCTCTGTATCGTTCCAATTTTAGTATATGTGCTACCAGAGTAACACAGCTTTTGGGAGGAGCCAGGTTTCATATAAAGGTTGACATATGTTCTGCTTTCTCAGTCATGGTTTGCTCTCAGTTGGGCCACCACCAGCATTTTCCACAGAAAATGTCTCCGCATCACAATCAAACTGGAGGCCACAAAGCATGCTGGGACTTTTATGCAAAGCAGCTGTGACATCTTTCTTTTCTTTAATCAGATTAATCACATGATTGTCCATAGTTAATCATGATTAATCGCAAATTCATCGCAATTTTTTTTAAAATTTGTTCTAAATCTACCTTAAACAGATATTTTTCAAGTTTTTAATACTCATATCAACATGGGAGTGGACAAATACTTACTTTCTGCTAATACAGCATGTTTATTATTATTGCAGCAATGACAAATACTGTCCAGAATCTCCAAGTAACAAAAGATGTAACAAAAAAAATAAAAATAAAAAAAATAAGGTGCACAAACTAAAAAATTAAAGAAAAGGCTGAAATTATAAACTCAAGCCCAACAAATAACAGATGGGCATAACTCCAACATTACATTGTAATGATGTAGCCACCCATCTGGCGACCACTGTGGAAAGTTTACAGGTGGTAGAGGTGTCCATTGGCAGGGTTGCCAACTCTCATGCATTGGCCGTGACATTCAGCCTCAATCTCACGCTCTCACGCTCAAGAGAGAAATGTCATGCCAAATCTGACTTTTCTATTGTAAATTTTCCCACTCATCATGTGTACTCATTTGTGACTATAAATAAGCTCAAGTCTTACATAGGCTCTAAACCACTCCAATGTCTGATGTGTTCTCTGATTGTTGATTTGCCGAAAACATTACCGTCATTACGTCAGTGATGTCCGTCTGCTGCTTGGGTGCTGCTGCTTTGCTGGTTTCAGTTGTTTTTGTGTGAAAATGTTGAGTTGGAGTTGAGTTTCAGTATTGCTCTTAGTTGTTTTATTCTAATCTTTATTCTAATCAGATTAGCTCTTCACTTTGTGAAGGCAGTGACTCCCAGTCATGTCCACGTCCCAGTCTCAATAACCATCAGCAAAACTAAGCACACTTTTTGTCTAGTTTAGTAAGAACACTGTATGGCTTCAGTTAGTCTGTCTAACATTTATTTTTTTATATTTTATTTCAGTTAAACTAAAATGTTTTTTTTTTTTTACACATAGTCTCAGTTTTTAGTTTAATTAACTTAGTTTAACTAACTTAGTTACACCTGCAGAGATGCATTCAAGTTAACACCGAGATGAATCCTCCAAGACGAAGCATGACTTCTGGTTTGTTACTCTACAATGTAGTTAAAAAAAACATCATAAGAGTTGCAAAATATCATTATTATTTTTGTTGTTGTTGTTTGTGGTGGTGGTGTTTTTGTTGTTACTAATCATAATGATAATGTATTAGAAATGATCACAAAACAAGTAAAACATGGTGAGATGAAGGTAAATCAAGATGTAGAAAAAGCTAGATTATATCAAAAATCATTGCTGAAAATAAATGTTTTTTTAGGGATCTATAAGAAATGAAGGAGGACGATGATTTCACCAAATAATAATGATTAAATCATTTGGTACCTCTAAATCTTTCTACAAATTGTCCTCTGCCGCTGCAATGTGCAGGGAGGTGAAGATCTGACTGCTGTCTAGCTGAATACCAATAGAATGAATTAATGATTTTTTTTAAGTATTTATTTTAATGTTATGTCATCTAAATAGCTCATTCCACATGGGATTACATGACACAATTGTAGCAACACAGACAACAGACTTCAAGATATTATTCCTATTTAAACAACATACAGTATATTTTCTTTGTTACCATTAGTCACCCAAACAATCTGCAACGGCAAATATTAAAATAATCAAGATCCTCCCCATTAATCTTATCAAACAATTACTTCTTTAAATCATGACATAAAGGACAAAATAAAAGAAAATGCTTTTAATTTTCCATTTCATTTAATCCACATCAGCGGCTAAGCCTTTCCATCTCTTCAGTACCAAAATAATGTGCAGTTTCCACTTTCTTGGTTCATACAGACGGGGAGGAAATCCAGTTCCAGAGGCCGACCAAGACTGGAAGCCACTGGCGCCCCCTACCTGGAAGGTGGAGCTGCACAGCTGCACACTAGGGATGGGCAATACCACACTTTTAGGATTCGATACGATACCAATACTTTTTCTTGCATTTTCATCGATACCGATACTCATACCGATATTGATAATTTCTTATTGGCAATTTTTTTCATTCAAAATATTATTACATTTAAGACAGGTCACATAACAAATACAGACCACTAATACCATATATTATGGAAAATATATAATAGAAGTTTTGCCTCTTACTTATCCACATAATCAAATAGGGATGTACCTGGGTTAATCAAGTGTTCAGACTTCTTAACATATATGCATATTCACATAAGTTTTGCATGATTACTTAAGCAAAATATTCAAAAACCAAAGCATGTTTTAAGTAATCAGCAATTGTACAATATTGGATATAATTATCCTCTTCACCTTAAGTGTCTGTAAAAATTAGATTGAGATTTCAATATTTATTGTCCTTATCACTACACTGGCAAAGGTAACTGTCTGTACCTGGATACACTTGGCCTCTTTGCAGACTCTCTTGTAGGGTCTTTTGCCGGACAGCAGGTGGCGCTAAAGGCTGGACGTTAACGGCAGCCTGCCTTTTTTCAAGCTCACTGTGGCTCTCCGCATGTGTGGTCTTAACATGCTTGAAAAAAATTACTTGTGTTGCTGCTATGTGAAACTTTTTTTTTGATCACACACTTGGCACCTTGCTGTCACTTTGTCGAGTGGTGAAAAATAACTCCACACCAAGCTTCTTTTTCTGTCTGCCATTATTTTCTGTGTGTTCCTCCGGCTCCACCATTCAACAGGAAACCATGTCTCAGGTTTCCTGTCACGTGACACGGGCCAGCTCAGTACACCGCCAGGCACAGGGGTGTCTCGGCACATAGTAAGTGAAGTAAGCTATCTAAAACAGCTGAAAGTTATGCACGCACCCCCAGTTCATATGAGTAGCGCATGAATATCGATATATTGATACCACAGGAAAGATACGCCCATCCCTACTGCACACACACAAATCTCACAACAGATCCACACATTTTTCTGAAATGTTATAATTGACAAGACAACCACAGCATTTATATGACCAAGTTGAATATTCACGAGATATACATAACCACATGACCAGACAAGCCAGTTCAGGTTATACTGAACCACCCAAACCAAGAACAGAACTACTTAAATCTACTGTTATCTATCGAGCTATAACAGGATGGAACTCATTGCCTAATTATATAAACAATACTAGTACAAAATTTAATTTCAAGAAAAAGTTAAAACAACACTCAATGCAAATAAGCCTGTACTAATCCCCAGAGGCACAACAAGTTCTTGTATTGTACGTGATTTTGGTTTATTTCAAATTGATTCTATCTTTATTTACTGTAGCATCTTTTTTTTTCCCTATTTTTATTTAATTATTTAAAAGAATGGTGATTGCATAATCGTTAAATGAATGTTAATAGCTAATGGGGATCCTAATAAACAATAAACACACACCAAAACACAACAATATCAAATCGCTTGATACTACTTTACAAACCTGTGTACAAAACTTTAAAACCGACTTAAATGACACATAGAGTTGCCTCTCTATGTAAGGTAGGCCCCCAGCCTGCCGGTTTTTAAATCACTGCTCAAAACTTACTTTTACTCCTTGGCTTTTAACCCAGCCTGAGAGCTGTATAATCTTGTATTTTATGGTTGTTATATTTTTATGTTTTGTTTTATGTTTTATGTTTTTATGTTTTATGTTTTTGTACTTTTATGTTTCATGTTTTTACACTTTTTATGTTTTATGTTTTTTTACATTTTTATGTATCTGCGTTTTCTTTTTATGATTTTATGTTTCTTCTATGTTCTGATGTCTTTTATCCCTATGTACAGCACTTTGGTCAACCTGGTTGTTTTAAGTGTGCTTTAAAAATAAATTTGGATTGGATTGGATTGGACACATTAATGAGCCATTAAGCGCATGTGTTCAAGCCTGGAAAAACATATTTACAAACCTCTATACATTTGCAAATATGGTATTATACTTTTACATTAATAAAGACCTGATTGTTTTTTCCCTCACAAAGACTGTCTGTGCTCTCTCTCTCTCTCTCTCTCTCTCTCTCTCTCTCTCTCTCTCTCTCTCTCTCTCCTAGATTAGTCCAGATGACTGAAGGTCACTGTCTTCTCCTGGTCTTCAGGATCACAGCGACCACAGAGGCACACAGCACCAGCAGGACACCACTCAGCACCAGGGACCTCACCAGGTAGAAGGTGGAGTAAACCCCAAAAGGGTCTCTGTGGACCAGCAGCGTCTTGGCGGCTGACTCACACAGCCTCTTGCCGGTCCTGTTGACAGCTGCACACCAGTACTCCCCTCCGTCCTCCAGCGAGACGTCAGAAATAATGAGGCTTTTCTCGGGGAAGGACATCTTGACTCTGCCTTCAAAACCTTTGTCCTGCATGAGATTGTTTGCGCCAAAGGAAGGATGTGATACATAGACGAGGCCCTCCACCTGGTCCCTCTTCCTGAACCACAGGACCATGATGTTGTCATCGTGATCGTGGTCGCATCTGAGAGTGACCTCATCTCCCTTCGAGAAGAGCTGTACATCTGCCGGGGCAAAGTCAGGGCACACCACCAGGAAGTAAACTGCGTGTTGAGCACTGATGGAGAAGCACATGTTTACACTTGTATGGTTGAGTGTCAAAGACGGAAAGACCAGGGAGAAGTTCTGGTTGACCTTTACGTCCTGCGAATTCGTCTGTGCTCCTCCTCGGTCGGTGACGTTACTGAAGAGCCCAGGGATGTTCTGACACAGCCTGCGCACCGTCTCACTGAATGTATTCCAGCATCTTTGCTCGTCACTAAAATCAGAGTCGTCACATTGCAGCACAGCACCGTCTCCCACCCGGTGGTAGATGATCTTCTTCTGTAAGTCTACCTCGACAGGATGACTGCTGATGCACTGCTGCTTGTCCATCACCAGACAGGTGTAGAGTTCAAACAAACTGACTCTGTAGTTGGTGAAATGAAGAGAGGAGTGGTCCTTCACCACCTGTAGCTTTTCTCCTCTGTTTTCCATCAGAGGTTTGTCATCATCCCCAAATAATCTGGTCCAACCAGAAAAAGCCTCAGACAGCCACTGGACCGTCAGGTTGTCATTTGCTCCTTCACATGTCAGGTTCAGTGTCCCATCAAAACTCGTGTAGGCAGTTCTCATTTCAGTTATGGCACCGCAAACAGTAACCTCGGTGATCCTCTGGTACGTCATGTTGCCCTCGGTCCAGCACTCCATTCGGTACAGGCCCGAGTCTGAGAAAGTCAGATTGTGGATCACATAAAAGGAGTCATGTACGTCTTCACTGACCTGCAGGCGTTCCCTGAGGTCTTCAGGTAGCATCGAGTTCCTGGGCGATGAGTGCGAGGTGTTCCACAGCATCAGCGTCTCCTCACCGGTGGATCTGGACAGCACGCAGAAGTTGGCTGCACGGGGGGGCCTGAAGACATAAATGTCATCCTTTGACAAGATTTCGATGGTTTGCTCTGCACCAATGCCGTCAGTGAGAGCAACAAGCAGGAAGACGAGCTGTGCGACTGCGGCCATTCTGCTCCGAGTCTCAGTCGCAAATACAAGAGTGGTTGTGCAAACCGCTCATGAACTTCACTTGACATGTTTATCTCAGCAGTATGGAGGTGCTTTCCATAATCTGACTCTGAATCAGCTATTTCCTGTTGAAATGAAAATCCTGTGTATCTGAACTTGTGATAAAACTATTTTGATGGCCCAAAGCTAAATCTGTTTCAGAATCAGAAACACTTTGTTGATACCAGAGGGGAAATTGGGTCGGTTGCGGTTGCTCGAATTATCAAGAGGAGAATTAAAAGAAATAAAAAATAATAAGAAATATAAAAATATGTGCCTTGCAACTTTGTAAAAAAAAAGTATGTGAATTATGTATAAAGCTGTATCAAAAGCATGTGCGTTATGTGCATTAAGTCTACATATGTGCACTAATCCAACAAAATATTGCAGCAACAAATGTAGAAATAAAAAAATGAACACATGTAAAAAGTAGGGCTGCGGATCGATTAAAATATTTAATCAGATTAATCGCATTATTGTCCGTAGTTAATCATGATTAATCGCAAATTAATCGCATATCTTTGATCTGTTCTAAATCTACCTTAAACAGATATTTTTCAAGTTTTTAATACTCATATCAACATGGGAGTAGACAAATACTTACTTTCTGCTAATGCAGCATGTGCACATAATAAAAAAAAAAAAAGGCTGAAATTATAAACTCAAGCCCAACAAATAACAGATTGGCATAACTGCAATATTACATTGTAATGATGTAGCCACCCATCTGGCGACCACTGTGGAAACTTTACGGGTGGTTGAGGTGTCAATTGGCAGGGTTGCCAACTCTCACACATTGGCCGTGACAGTCACACATTCAGCCTCAATCTCACGCTCTGACGCTCAAGAGAGAAATCTCACGCCAAATCTGACTTGTTTTCTGTTGTAAATTTTTCCACTCCATTTCTCCATCTCCACTTCATTTGTGACTATAAACAAGCTCAAGTCTTACATAGGCTCTAATCCACTCCAGTGTCTGATGTGTTATATTTTCTATGATTGTTGATTCGCTGAAAATATTACTGTCATTACGTCAGTGACATCTGTCTGCTGCTCGGGTGCTGCTGCTTCAGCTGGTCAGAGCGGCAGAGCAGAGAGGCACGATGGCCAGATATGAAATTAGAGCGGTTATCCGATAAGCACTCGATATAATCAAAAGTCGGTTTATAATGAAAGTACGGCAGTCTGTTGTTTGTTTGGTTTGCTCTCAGCTGAGTCCAGTCTGCTCTGCTGGAGCATGCAAAGCATGGAAAACCTTGAAAAAGTCCAAAAGAAAATAGATAGATAGATAGATAGATAGATAGATAGATAGATAGATAGATAGATAGATAGATAGATAGATAGATTTACTTTATTGATCCCAAACTGGGAAATTATCAAATGAGGAAAAAATGAGGAACGCGTCACGAATTTGCGTGTCATCCTTGCACAGGGGCCATGCTAATTTTCTCTGTATCATTCCAATTTCAGTTTGACCTTGTTCTTTCGGTCATGACCCATCGCTGTTCACCATAGGTGAGGGTAGGAATGAAGATTGACCGGTAGATCGAGAGCGGATGCAGTACCGCCCCTGCTGCTCCGATTCTCCAGCAAATCTCACGTTCCAATGTTCCCTCACTCGTGAACAAGACCCCGAGATACTTGAACTCCTTCAATTGGGGTAAGAACTCCTTCCCGAGCTGCAGTGGGCATTCCACCGGTTTCCTGCTGACAATCATGGCCAACCATGGTGCTGATCCTAATCCCAGCCGCTTCACACTCGGCCGCGAACCGGTCCAGTAAGTGCTGAAAGTCACAGACCGATGATGCCATTAGGACCACATCATCTGTGAAAAGCAGCGACGCAATCCTCAGCCCACCGAACTGCAGCCCCTCTCCTCCGTGACGACGCCTCGATATCCTGTCCATGAAAATCACAAACAGGATTGGTGACAAAGCACAGCCCTGACCGAGGCCAACACCAACAGGAAACAGGTCCAACTTACTGTCGAGAATCCAGACACAGCTCTCGCTTTGGGTGTACAGGGATTGGATGGCGCTGAGGAGTGCCCCCCTCACCACATACTCCTACGGCACCGACCACAGATTATCTCAGGGAGCCCAGCTGGTGATCAGGACGGGCACAGCCCCCTAAAGCCCGCCTTTGAACGCAGCTCTGATGCTGTGTTGTTGTCGGACCAGATTTCTTGGTGAAACTGTCTCCAAAATGACACAATTTCTAGGTTAAATTATTTGCATCTGCAATAAGAGGAGATTTCTTGGAACATCTCATGAAAAACTCATATCTCAGTTATTTTTTTGTCTGTTGCCATGAAGCCTGCCAGTCGCCACTACGGGGCGCTGTGACACTCAAAAGTCAAACACATGGGGCTCTAGTTTCACAGACCGGGCGAAGTGGGGGCGCAGCTGCACTTTGCCAACTGGGTGTGGCCAGGTGGATTTTGCAATTTTGGCGCGCCATGCACGGTGGCGCACGTACTCTCAATAAATACTGACAAAAACCACTATTCAATGCTACTATGTCAATCAGCACATATATTTATCTCCATATCGACTGTCCCATCACATCTGATGTCAGATCAAAGGAGATTAGCACCGTTTGTGCTGATTGTGAGGTTTTGGTGACGTGTGCACACTGCCCGCCTGTCAGCCAAACTTCCACTACACTGGCTCCGCTCCGCCTTGTACTGAAAGTAGACGTGGTTTCAGATGGCAAGCTTTGGGCGCACCTCGGCGAAGCCTTTTGGCACGAAACTGTCACTGCACCAAGCTGAATCTGTCAACACCTCCCCCCACTGCAACGCCATTCCCATCTCGTCGCACCTCGGTCTGCCAAAATACCAAACTGTGTGCCCCTTGGGTTGCGCTGGTCCAAACTAGCTCTGCGGGGGGTTCGCCTCACTGCGCCTCACTGTGCTGCACCGGGAAACTAGAGCCCACAGAGTTTTGTTTGAAAAAATCAAATCTCAGTCATTTTTTCAAATAGCAACCCCGTTCTTTGTCCTTTGTGAGGCCAGGAAGCTGCCACTAGGGGCGGTGTCACAGGATTGAGCCAAAAACACCTGGAAAACCTTGAAAAACTCACTTCTCTGCCGTTTTTTAACAGCAAAAACTCCATTTGAAGAGGAAAATGAGGAACGCTTCACGAATTTGCGTGTCATCCTTGCGCAGGGGCCATGCTAATCTTCTCTGTATCGTTCCAATTTTAGTATATGTGCTACCGGAATAACACAACCACCAGAGGGAGCCGTATGCTTTATATAGGCTGCCATACGTTCTGCTTTCTCAGTCATGGTTTGCTCTTAGTTGAGTCCCAATGCATGCTGGGACTTTGATGCAAAGCAGCTGTGACGTCTTCTTTCTGAAATGTGGTGCCATTTTGCTTCCCTCTGGAGGGAATGTGGGAGGAGGGGCAGCAGGAATTTGATCCGTTGGTTTGTCTCCTGCAGCCGACCAATCCTCAGGGGCTGATGTCACAGCTGCTTTGCATAAAAGTCCCAGCATGCTTTGCGGCATCCAGCAGAGCAGACTTGACTCAACTGAGAGCAAACCATGACTGAGAACGGGCACGGCTCCCCCTGGTGGTTGTGTTACTCCGGTAGCACATATACTAAAATTGGAACGATACAGAGAAGATTAGCATGGCCCCTGCGCAAGGATGACACGCAAATTCGTGAAGCGTTCCTCATTTTCCTTTGGACTTTTTCAAGGTTTTCCAGATGTTTTTGGCTCTTTTGTCTGATAGCGGCCCTAGTGGCAGCAGTGACAGTTTCGTGCCAAAAGGCTTCGCCGAGGTGCGCTCAAAGCTCACCATATGAATCCAGGTCTACTTTCAGCGCAAGGCAGAGCGGAGCCGGTGCAGTGGGAGTTTGGCTGACAGGCGCACATCACCAAAACCTCACAATCAGCACAAACGGTGCCAATCTCCTTTGATCTGACATCAGCTGTGACGGGACAGTTGATATGGAGATATATGTATGTGCTGATTATGATCGTAGCATTGAATAGTGTTTTTTTCGGTATTTATTGCATTGTTCATGTGCCTGACATTACGGAAGCCTGCCTGTGAGGTTTTGGTGACGTGTCCGCACTGCTCGCCGGTCTCCGCTCCGCTCCGCCTGCGGCAATAGACCTCCATGTCAATTCTGTAAACGTTCATTACGCCTTCTAAAGGCGAGGACAGGGGCTCATTTGATTGGTTAAATGTGAATCGGCTGTGTCAAACCCACTCCACGCCTTCTCTCCTCCCTTCTGCCGGTAGGAGGGACGGGGCAGTCCTTGCGCAGATTCCCTGAATCTGTCGACGCCTCCCCCAGCTGCAACGCCATTCCCATCTCGGCTCAACACGTTCTGCCAAAATACCAAACTGTGCGCCCCTCGGGTTGCGCTGGTCCAAACTAGCTCTGCGGGGGGTTCGCCTCACTGCGCCTCACTGCGCTGCACCGGGAAGCTAGAGCCCATAGAGTTTTGTTTGAAAAAATCAAATCTCAGTAATTTTTTCAAATAGCAACACCGTTCTTTGTCCTTTGTGAGGCCAGGAAGCTGCCACTAGGGGCGCTGTCACAGGATTGAGCCAAAAACACCTGGAAAACCTTGGAAAACTCACTTCTCTGCCGTTTTTTAACAGCAAAAAGTCCATTTGAAGAGGAAAATGAGGAACGCTTCACGAATTTGCGTGTCATCCTTAGTTGAGCCCCAAGGCATGCTGGGACTTTTATGCAAAGCAGCTGTGACGTCTTCTTTCTGACATGTGGTGCCATTTTGCTTCCCTCTGGAGGGAATGTGGGAGGAGGGGCAGCAGGAATTTGATCCGTTGGTTTGTCTCCTGCAGCCGACCAATCCTCAGGGGCCGACGCCCCAGCTGCTTTGCATTAACATCCCAGCATGCTTTGCAGCCTCCAGCAGAGCAGACTGGACTCAACTGAGAGCAAACCATGACTGAGAAAGCAGAACGTATGGCAGCCTATATAAATCACACGGCTCCCCCTGGTGGTTGTGTTACTCCGGTAGCACATATACTAAAATTGGAACGATACAGAGAAGATTAGCATGGCCCCTGCGCAAGGATGACACGCAAATTCGTGAAGCGTTCCTCATTTTCCTCTTCAAATGGACTTTTTGCTGTTAGCACATTAAACCATAAATATTCAGAGTTATTTCCCTATGTACAAACAAAACAAAGAGGAGTAACAATAACGCTGATGATGTGTAAATAAAAAATAAGTGCAGGCCTTTTGCTTTTTAATGGAGCATGTTTCATGATAATACTGCACTGTACACAGCTCCCAGAGGGGAAAGAGGATGGTAATGTCAGTGCTTCTCCAGCAGGGGGCGGCACTTTACTTCACTATAGTTTCCAAATGAGGCCTGAGACATTCAGTAGTATAATATTATGAGTAACTTCACTGAAACAACGCTGTGGGCTTAAAATTATTCCAAAACCCAAAATGTGACTCTGCAGCTCTAATGACAAATGTCCTCCAAATACAAATTCTTTTGTAAAATGTTAACCATTGAAATGCCAGTTTTGTATATTAAAAAAAAACAAAAAAAAAAAACATGATTTTGTTTTCCATATACAAAATTCTAAGTGATTTTTTATATATTATTCTGATGATTACAGTTCGTATGTCAGTGATTAGTAACAACATTGATTTTGATATATTATCATTTTTTGCGCAGTATGAGGTCAAAGTACAGCATTTTGCTCAGTTCATGTAAAACGTCTGTTATTGTGTTTTTATTCCTCCTGTCATCCTTCAAAGTTTTTACCTTCTGACCTTCTGATCTTCTTACCTTCTGCTGCTGACAATGAAAACAGCAGCAGCAAACATGAGAAATGGTGCAGTCAGCTGGAAAATAATAATAATTAACTTCACTTTGCAATCCTTAAGGACTGTAATGCATGATGTCATGCTTTATGGTGCTATGACCACAAGATGAGAAACTGGGCTATTTCTTCTCATGTATTTTGGATACACACATGCACATTTCACAACACACACACACACACACACACACACACACACACACACTCACATACACACACACACACTGCTTTAGGGGATCTTTCCTCTGCCAAGGGTGGGGGGCCACAAACAGTACCACCTACTGGACTGTAAATATGCCATTCATTCCATTCATTTGCCTATTTATTATATTACATTAAACTTTATGTTTATACTTGTATATAGGAGTGTATATATACTTTCTATTTGTATTTTTATTTTATTTTACTTGCACAGTGCCGAGTTGTTGCCATCACATTTCACTGCTGCTGTACATGTACATTCATGCATGTGACAAATAAAAATCTTGAATCTTGACATCTTGGACATTTCTTTTTTTTTTTTTTTTTTAGGGAAAACGATGGGCCTGAAAGCTTGACCTCGAAGAGTGCAGTATTTTTTTTTTTTTTTTTTAATATATATATATATATATATATATAAGAATAAGAACACCAGGGATCAAAATACACGGTTTTAAAGTGTTTCAGTTTCCCAGTTTGGGGAGTTAAGAAGCTCTCTGTGTTTATTCATGGACTTACATTTTTAAAATTCATGAAGAAACACAGAAGTGTCGTGCCCACAGGGTTTAGATCACCACACTGCATGCATTTATGAAACTGTCTGAGGAAATTTTGAAGTTAAAGAGGGTTCAACAGCATCGAGTCTTTGTTCTCAACTTTCTTGCAGCTAAAATGTGAGAAAAGTCACATGACAATGGAAACCCCTCATCGCCATGACAACAAAAGCCTCATTGTTTGGCTTGAGGACATCCTGCTGCCAAACTGATGAGGATGAAACTGTCCTGATTGACAGGCGGTGTAATTAGAGAGAGCTTCCTTTGTTGTGTAAACGCAGAGCGGCGGCGGCGGAGTTTTTGAGGGAAGCGTTTGTTCTTGGGTTTTGGTTTTCCGACGATCACATGACGCCGAGTCGAGGAGAAGATCCGCGACGATGAGACCGGAGGAAGTTCAGCACGCTTTGTGTCATGTGATGATGCTTTTTATTCAGAGGACTTCCCGGTGTCTCATACGGCCTCCCAGCAACTGAACCCCCAACCTCAGCAGGGCTGGTGCCTTGCTCATGGAGCCACACGGCACAAACACAACAGGTTGGTGGGTTTTCACAGAACTGATTCGGTCTCTGTCGGTGTCAGGAGGCTCGCCTTCGACATGTAACGGGTCACAGATTACTGGGTTCCCTAACCCATGCACTGACAAGATGCAGTGCATGGGTTTGGCATCCAGTTGTGCAGCCACAGGTCACTAGCTCCTCACAGGCATCTGGAACTGCAGGCAGTGACATGAGTTCAGGAACAAGCGCATTGTCCTCCATCTTCCATCCCATATTTTCAGGGGGTGGGAGCACCGGGTACTGCAAGTGGGCCTGCCGCCAGACCAAAGTCTGGAAGTGAACACGCTGGATGTGAAAGTTCAGAGCATCTCTGGTGGGTGGCAGTCTCTCTATGGTCATGCTCTTGACAAACATGTCCAAACAGACTTCAGTGATGATGTTTGTGTTGACTGCACCATATAATTTTATAATTTGCAGAAGAACACTTCTGCATCTATGATGGTGGAGTCATTCACCTCCGGACCTTCACCAAGCCCATTGAGTAGATCACTGTGCTGCCTAAACACATTCCAGCAGGTCTTGTCAGTGCCGAAAGTCAAGTGACCTTTGCATGAATATGTAATGCACTGAAGAAGAAAAAAAAATGTGATCACAAAAAAATTGTAATGCACTGCTGTTTTGATCCAATCATTATCACGTTCAGTTAATTTTTACTAATTAAATTTTTACTAATTAAATTGATGAAAAATGTCTACCTGGCCTTTGATTATTATTACATTTGTATTAGTAATAATATCATTATATCTACAGTAAACAATTGGTGAGGTCGTTTTTACGTAATGCTGGAGAATGAATGGAGGTGAATGGGCCTGAGTCAGTTACTGCTATTTTAAGGCTCACAATAACCTCTCACAAAGAAATAGTATGGGTATATCATACATTTCCTGAATCCTCAAAGTCCATTAGTACGGAAGCCCTAAAGGGCCATACATACATATATTTTATTTCCTCCGTTTTCTCGTGATAACGAGATAATTCCTCCGTTTTCTTGTGATAACGAGATAATTTTCCTCTGTTTTCCCGTGATAACGAGATAAATTTCCTCCATTTTCTCGTGATAACGAGATATTTTTCTTCCGTTTTCTCGTGATAACGAGATAATTTTCCTCCGTTTTCTCGTGATAACGAGATAATTAAATCGAGATCTCGAGAAAACAAAGCGATTGTCTTATTAAATTATTGCAGGGAACATCAGTCAAGTGTAGCAATGTCAGAGGAGCAGGAGAATATTGATCACTGCATCACTTATCTGTTCAATCAAGGCCTGACACAGGCTGAAATAGCTTTATGCTTTATGTCAGGGGTCACCAATCATGTGCCATGGAGGGCCGAGAGGCTGCAGGTTTTCATTCCAACCAAGACCTCCACCAGGTGATTTCACTGATCACCTGGAGCTAATCAGTGAAATCACCTGGTGGAGGTCTTGGTTGGAATGAAAACCTGCAGCCTCTCGGCCCTCCATGGCACATGATTGGTGACCCCTGCTTTATGTGTCCAAGGAGACGTCAGTCAGCATGACATGTCATGTATGATGGAAATCTCAGGCCTATCACGTTTCATTCATTCATTCAAAACGGAGGGAAAATATCTCGTTATCACGAGAAAACGGAGGAAAATTATCTCGTTATCACGGGAAAACGGGGGAAAATTATCTCGTTATCACGAGAAAACGGAGGAAATTTATCTCGTTATCACGAGAAAACGGAGGAAAATTATTTCGTTATCACGAGAAAACGGAGGAATTATCTCGTTATCACGAGAAAACGGAGGAAATAAAATATATTTATGTATGGCCCTTTAGGGCTTCCGGACATTAGGTATTGTGGATGTTGTGTTTTGGGTCCTTGATATCCCTTGATCCCACAGGGATAAAAGAAACTATATAGTTTAGGAGAAAAATGTGGGAAAATGTGTGTAATTTATGGTTCAAGGCGGTCATGTGACCTCTGTGTTTGTCAGAAAGAGACACCCATGGGCTTAAATGAAAGCTGAGAAGGTCCCCTTTACAATGATACCAAACAATCATATTTAGAATATTGATAAATAGGAAACTGATAGCCATTTCTGACTTTGGGCGACTAATCAATAATTATGCTAATTAATCAATAATTATGACTAAATTGTAACTTTTACAGCATGGCATACAGCAGAAATGGATTCAGCATTAAATAATCATACAGAAACAACAGATAAAGTGCTTTTCCTCAAAAATGCCTACCATGTTGTTTCCTAAGGGGCTTTTTCAATTTTCGGTCCTGACTATATGCTAGCTAGCTTGTTGGCTAGCTGGCTTGCAGTGGTGGTTGTGGTGGTGGGGGCAGAAAGTGTTTGAGATACTGAGTATGTATAACTGTATTTTTCCTTAATTTAATGAGTATTTACATTTTTAAAATATTTTAATGAATCATTTTTATATTTTTATTCATTTTAACAAATCAAATGCCTGCTATGGCTACTAGGGGCGGTTTTGTGATGGCCCAATATCCAGATTTGTTTGAAATATATCCACCAACACATCTACCAAATTTGGTGCTTTTATCACAAAATGAACGATTGTTGTGATATATTGAGCTAAGCCGCCCCACTACTGAGAAAAAAAGGAATGTCCGCCATTTTTCTTAAGGCTCTCGCTTCGGGGCTCGCGCATGCGCGCTGATCGCTCGCGCTGCTGGAAATTCGTAGGAATATGCACGAAAATTTGTGCATAACTTTTCGTATGATATCATACGAACCGTTTCATGAGAATACTTTGTGTCGGGACATGGAGACGGGTAAAGCTGCACAGCTAATTATAGGCAAATGGAGACTGCTAGATCATTTGGCCAAAGAGAGAGGGACTTCACTGCAGAGTGGTACAAGAATAGAGTGGTTAATCCTTTGCAAAACCACTAAGTGAGCCTTTTGTGAAATATGTAGATTTACTGCTGTCAAAAACCTCATCCCTTTCTCCAAATGCGGAGATGACAGCTTTGTAAAGTCCGCTGTCTTCAATGGGCATCATTTAGGCACAGCCCTTCTCTGCCTCTGTGGGTGGGCTTCCCGAGTTGGGAATGTGGGAATCCCGACAGGCCATGAACGCCCCACAAGGTCTAGCGATGCTGTTGTCAAGCGCAGTGCTTTTGGTTAGCAACGAAGATGGAGCTTTCCCATGAAAAGACTTTCTAACTTGATATTTGAGGAAAAAACGTAATATTAACTGGGAAACCGACACCCGACCTCAAGGATTTAATCCAAAGGATGGGACAAAAATTGTGAGGAGTTTTCAAACGGAATGGTACAAAAAGAAAGAGCAGGTTGTGTGGATGTAGTCAAGCTAGCAGGTTGTTGCTTTCGAGTCTCCTTTTCTCGGCGGGTCGCGGCACCGTCTGGCTGAGAGAGGCGGACTGAGACCCGCACAGCCTGCCGAGGCTTTGCTGGAGCACCAAACCACTACAGCCCACATCCGCTCTCAGATCCACCTGAACACCTCTGGGAAGAGCCGGACAGACACAGACACAGCGCTGGAGGAGCAGCTCAGGCTCCATATCACGAAAACGTAAGAGCTAACAGGGAGATTCAAAAGCTTCTCTCTCTCTCTCTCTCTCTCTCTCTCTCTCTCTCTCTCTCTCTCTCTCTGACTTTGCAGTGGTTTTAATATTGAGTTCTACTTCATATATATTTTTGTATACATGTACTATGCGATTCAAGCTCTGGCTGATCCTGCCTGCCCAGCCACGAATCTCACTGCATGTTAATATATGATATACATTGAAACGACACTTCTTAATTGAATCATGCCAACACACATTCAATCCTAGAGTGAGCATAAATAAATATAAGCTGTGTGTTGCCCAAAACATTGGGAGTATTCCTTTAAAAATCCTTGTCACACACAGCAACATCCTGATTAAACCAGAAAAGTCAAAACATGGAGGGAAGACACCTTCAAGACCAAGTTTCATCCTGGTCACGAGCACAAAAGCCAAAATTTGTAGTTTGGACTTTTATTTTGCAGGGTTACAGATGAACTAAATGACAGGACTTTGAGGAGTCCAGCTGCCACAGTCACACAGGGTTTCCTCTGTTTGGCTGCAGGGGCTGAGAGGGTTTAGTTGCTGTTAGCAGTTTCCGTCACTAGATGTCGCCACATACACATGAAAAGCCTAGGAGAGCCTCTGTAACTGTTCAGCTCTTACCTTGGAGAGAGAGAGAGCATGTATATGTATATACCTCCACTGGCATCTTCATTTATGCAAACTAAGTGGCAACACATATCTGGACCTTTTAATGTGTTCACTCCGATGTTGATTCATGAGTTTTGTCCGTCATTTCAGTCGATTTAATTTACACTTCTTTGCCTTTCTTTAAATTTCTTCAGGGCAGAGTTGAGGTTGTGTCACTTAGAGATTGCACATGCCAAAACACATTCAATCCCAGAGTGAACATAAATAAATTTAAGCTGTTTTTTTTTTTTTTCTAAAACTCTTGCATGTTTTCGCTCAACCTTTTATGTTATAGCAGCTCTGTTTCAGTGGTGTTTGTGTGATGAATACCATGGAACAGAAAACAATAGGCTATATTCTGTGTTTCACTCTTTACAGACGACAGAAAAAGCATTGATGTGAATTAAAGCATGAAACAATAATGATCTTTTATTCATTCATTCATTTATTTATATAAAACCACGGGAGGCACATTGAGGGCAAGCCTCATTTTCAGTGGTGCCGAGGTGCAATACAACAATATAAACAAAACCAGATACAAATTAAAGTCACAGAGTAAATCCCAAACAAAAATAAAAACAGTATTATCAAGACAGCAACAAGACTTGAAGGTTATAGGAATAACAGAAGCTAAAAACAAATACAGTTGATATCTGCAGAACTTGCCATCAGTCGACGGAACTGACTGAGTGGAATTAATGTGGATAACTTGAGTTTTTTCAGAAGCATGTTCCAAAGATACGCGGCGTAGTACCAGAAAGCAGATCTACCCAGTTCAGTATAAATCGGAGGAATATCCAAGGTGAGCTTTGTTTGGGAGCGGGTAAAATGAGTAGTGTCATCTCTCCCCAATGAAGCATGGATGACAGATAAGAGGAGAGCTTATTTAAAATGGCTTTGTAAATTAATAAATACAAGTGCTGATCCCTTCTGGTTTCTAGGCCAGGGAGCCTAGTTTTCTGGTACAGTAAGCAGTGGTGTGTGTCGTACTTGTCCCCAGTTATGAAGCGGAGTGCTGAGTGGAACACTGTGTATACGGGTTTGAGAGCTGTTGTGGTTGCCCGACCATAAACAACATCTCTATAATCTAATACTGAGAGAAAGACTGTCTCAACAATTCTTTTCCTCGTAAAATAAGGGAAGCATGATTTGTTTCTAAAAAGAAAACCTAATTTCTTTCTCAGCTGTGTTGAAAGCATGTCAATATGGACTTTAAAAGAAAGTTTGTCATCAGCACCAGAACGAATTTCAAGACTACCATAATCAATATTTCTAGCATTTGAAAAGAGCATCCATTTAGTCTTAGTACAGTTCAGTACCAATTTCAGATCTAGAAGCTGATTCTGGAGTTGGTTAAAGGCTAACTGACGAGTTTGAGTGGCAGCTTGAGGAGAGTCTGCAAAGGAGTAAATGATTGTGTCATCAGCATAAAGATGGTAATTTTACAGTTGTGCAAGGAAGAGGCAATGTTATTTATATATATGGTAAATAAGTCTGGTCCAAGGACTGAACCTTGAGGAACCCCCCTTTGTGATGCGGAGAAAAGTTAACTGAATGTTGCCAAATTTAACACACACAGCTACTGGACTTTCGTAAAGGTCATGTAAGAAAGCCGGGCCATTAAAATTTCTCAAGCTTCCTCTGACCACTTTATGTGAGTTTGTGGGTAACTGTTTCACATTTATGACTCAGACAATTGGGCAATGGTCATTTACACCAAAATCTAAAACACCAGAGGAACGGTATTTCTCTGGTCTGTTAGTTAAAATGAGATCAATTAAACTAGATTAAGCAGGATCCTTCAGATTGGGATGTGTAGGATGAAGTTAAAATAAAAAAAACAAACAAAACAAAAACAGTTCTTTGAGACTATTAGAAGCCGTTGAAAGCCAGTTCAGGTTCAAGTCACCAAAAATGTCCGTCTCACAATCAGCTAGTGGTGCAATTAATTCACTCAATTTATCAAGGGCTGCTGCGGGAGGTGTCCTATAGACACCAGCTACATTTATAAATGTATTATCGCCCAGATCAACTTTTAGAGAGAGAAATTCAAAATATTTGGGGATAGAGATTGAAGCCAGCACAAGAACAGGAAAAGATGATTTCACAAAGATTGCAACACCACCTGCTCTGCCGGCTCTATCTGCCCTAAATATGTTAAAATCATCTCAAGACACTTTTTTTTTTTTTTTTTACTATCAATGTGTTTTTTGTGTAATACACAATGCCCCTGAGGTGATTTATTTATTTTATTTATTCATGTTGGTAAAACAAATTAACAAAATAATTCACAAAATAATTTCCATGTTTATGACAGCCTGTCTGATGCACCAACATCTTTCTCACGATATCTCAGCGCTCTTGTTTTCATTCTAAACAATAACCGTCAGAAACAGCATGTGTGGGTTCTTCAGTCGTGTTCAAGGGGAACGCTTCACTCTTTGTGAAGGAGTGACGTGCCTCAGAGTCGACCGTCCTCTTTGCCGACGAGCCGCCCAGCTCCTCTGCTGGAGTGCATAACACTCTGAGTCTCTGGAAGGAGGAGGGAAAGAAAAGATCCCATTAACTCTCCACTACAGCAATCCATACTGCATTATATGAAACACAATATGGGCCCCATGAAACCTGTCGCTCATGCCACTTTTATCCCTCTGGGCAGTATCAGGGTAGAAAACACAGCATAGATGGTCTAAAAAGGGAGATATTCCACCTGCAAGAATATCTTGGGCCACCTCCAAGAACTGACTCTGAGCCCAGAACTGGCTAAACAGAGTCAAATGAAAAGGGACATGACAACAATTTCTGTTTCCAAGTAAAGTTTCAAGTAATTTTTCCATAAACCTAAAATGAAATGTAATACATATGACGCAAATCAATTTAAGCAGCAACATGGCATGAATACACATAGTTAATTAAAATGTTATTGTTTCCCATCACATCCAAGAGCTGGTCAGAACCCACTTGTGGTGCTCAAAGCTAACATGTGAAAGCTGTTCAGTATGCAGACTACCTGTCTCAGGGTCCCTGGGGTTACAGTCAAACTGTAGAGAAACCACAGAGGAACCAGAAGAATTGAGGACAAAGTAAGGAATATCCCGATGGCGTAGCCCCACCAGGGGTATTGGTAGGTGTTGTTGTATTTCAGAGGGGTGAACTTGATCAGGGAGATCAGCAATATGCCCTGAGTGAAACAAAGAGACAGAAAACATGAATGAAAAACAGGTTTTCTTTTAGCAGTAGAAGATGACAATCAGAGCCAAATTAATTGTGTAATTCTGGGTCAATATACATTTATTTACAGATGCACAGCCCACTCATTTTACCCCATTATCTCTCCATTGTCCGCAGGCTTAGAGAAGTCTTCATATTTACTTACTGTGCAGACAGCTGGTGTGATGTACTTCCAACAATATTTCATATAGGGCCAAGGGCGGTAGCCAAGCATGTCCTGAATATTATCGTAATAGTGATCGGCACCTTGGAGACAGATATTCATAGTCAGCTGTTGAAGCTCACTTGTGTGTGTGTGTGTTGAAGAGCAGCATCCTGTAACTCACCATACACCCATCCCAAACAAACAGGTTCCAAAATAGCAAAAAACATTAGTGGCATTCCACTGCAAGCGTAGTAGTCAAACAGCTGAAATATATAGAGTCCACCCTGCAAGAGTGAGAGAGAGGAAGAAACTTACAGACAGACCAAGAGATATAAATGCATCTAGGGCTTCATTCTTACTTTAGACTACACATGATAAAGAAAGAAACTGACTTACCTCAGTGACCATCAACAGTCCAACAAAGAAGCATCCGACACTTATGGCCAGCAGAAGTAGTTTACGTCGAGAACCACTCAAGAAGACGGAGGGATACATGTCTGATATGCCTGTGACAATGCCTTCTAGAAACACAAACTGTGGGGACAAAGTTTTGTTTCCTCCATTACTCATCAAAAGAAAAATAACTAAAGAGCATCAAACATAATGCTCCTCAAGCTTAATAACAATAATAATGATAATAATAATAATAATAATCATCATCATCATCATCATAGCTGAGTTTTATATAGCGCCTTTTTTAAACCTAAGGTCGCTTCACAAGGTCGGGTGGGAGGGGAGAGAAAAAAAGAAAAGAAAAAAGGGGGTGAACCGAACTGGTTACTGGGGGAATGCTAGGGTGAAAAGGTGTGTCTTGAGGGCTCATTTGAAGATGTCCAGTGTTGGAGCGTTTTGGACCTCAAGGGGGAGAGAGTTCCAGAAGGTGGGGCAGCCACGCTAAAGGCCCTGTCACCAAAGGTCCGTAACTTGGTACGGGCAGTGGAGAGGAGGCCTAGGTCAGGTCTGTGTTGGTGAAGGAGGTCAGACAGGTATTGGGGGGCAAGGGAGTGGAGGGATTTGTACGTCAGAAGGAGGAGTTTGTAGCAAATGCGGGACTTGACCAGGAGCCAGTGGAGATAGATGAGGGTGGGGGTGATGTGCTGCCAGGGATTGGTATGAGTCAGAACTCTGGCAGCTGAATTTTGAATGTACTGGAGTCTGTCCAGGGCTGTGCTGGAAGCCCCGAACAGGACTCCATTGCAATAATCCAGACTGGAGGTGATGTAGGCATTTATGAGGGTATCAGCCGCGGAGTGAGAGAGTGAGGGCCGGAGACGGGAGATGTTTTTTAGGTGGTAGAAAGCGGACTTGGTGACGGATTTGATGTGGGCCTGAAATGAGAGGGTGGAGTCGAAGATGACTCCCAGGTTACGGACCTCGGGAGATGGAGAGATGGAGCAGCCGTCAACATGGAAGAGGAGATCTCTGATGGATCTCTGATGGTGACAAGCTGCGTCCGGTTGGATAGATATGAGTGAAACCACGTAAGTGCTGTGCCGGTGATACCGAGGTTATTGGATAGGCAGTCCAGGAGGATGGAGTGGGAGATTGTGTCGAAGGCTGCAGAGAGGTCCAGGAGGATGAGGATGCTGATGTGGCTTACATCCTATTAGGATGTATTTACACAATTTAATGCTAACCACCCACCTGAGTGTCCAGTCCAAGGAGGACGATCATAATAAAGAAGAACACAGCCCAGAGCTGGGGAACAGGCATCATGGCTACTGCCCGAGGGTAGGTGATAAACACCAGGCCAGGGCCTGAAAGTAATCCATGCCAGATGCAGAGTGTTAGCCAAGGCCCCATAGGTGATGCAGCTTTCAGCTCCAACATTAATGAAATGCTCAGAGCCATTTAACATGGAGAGCTGCTTCATTTTGACAACCCCCCCCCCCCCCCCCCCCCCCCCCCCCCAAAAAAAAAAAACCCAGCATGTATAAAAAAATAACAGATCATGTATGTAATTGTGTTGCATCGCAAATACCTGATTCAGCCACTGCTGAGACGTCGACACCCAACTCATTCGCCATGAAGCCAAGAACAGAGAAGACTGCAAAGCCAGCCACAAAGCTGGTTAAACTGTTCAGCAGGCACAGGGCAAATGAGTCTCTGTAAGTGAGAAAGATGACTGTGTATCCTGAGTCATGTGAACAAGAGGGAGGTAATTAGACAGTACAGAAAAATATTTCTTTTGCTTACCTGTAGCAGTTGTTGTGGTATTTGTTGTAGCTTCCCAGACACTGCAAACACCCTAAGCACACACAATAGGAGAAAAATATCTGGCTCCCAGCATCCATCCACACCTTAAAACAAACAATGAAACATTTTAGTTGTTTTATCTTTTTTTTTTTTTTTATCTCCCCGTTTACATTTTACTAGTCATGCATTACGTTTATGATTACTCTGCTTTAGTGGTTCCTAACCAAACGACAAAAAAAAAAAAAAAAAAAAAAAGCAACCTAAAATTTCAGTGGATTTTAAATGGAGCAATCAAGACGTGATTGAAGTCCAGACTTTCAGCTTTAATTTAAGGAGTTGAACAAAAATATGGCATTGACCTTTGGACAATATCACCAAATTCTGAGTTTCCTCCCTTGAGATGCTCTGCCAAGTCTTTCCTGCAGCTCCTTCAGCTGCTGTTGGTTTGTGGGTCTTTCTGTCTTCAGTTTGGTCTTCAGCAGGTGAAAAGCAGCTCAGTTGGGTTGAGGTCTGAAGACTGACTTGGTCATTTAAGAATATTGCACTTGTTTGCTTTCAGGAACTCCTGAGTTGCTTTTGCAGTGTTTTTTTTTTTTTTTTTTTTTTTTTTTTTTACAAACTTTTATATTTTTACCAGATTGAGCCAGATTTATTCTGTTATTAGACTGATACTTAATATGTATAGATTCAGTCAATTAATGTATCAATCTGCTTAACACTAGTATTTATTTCATACTTAGCTCTTATGTATAATTTATTAATGTCTGTATGTCACTATGTTTTACTTAGATATTTTATGTGCATGCTGCTCCATACAATTTGACCCTAGAAGGATTAATTAAGTTTTTTGAAGTGAATTAAAATGAATTGAACAAGCAGGGATAACAGCATTGAGGAGCGACAAAGTCTGATGCAGCTGTGATTCCACCACAAAATAGGCCATTTTAAATAGGGATGTATAGACCACAATTTAGCCTCACTTTGAAGCTATTTTTAGCCCACTTGTTGAAGACTAAGCATGTTATACGTGGCACCATTGTGACATTGATTGTCTAGTTTCATATGATGACTGTCCTTTTACTGTGGCTTCAAAACTGAGTCCATTACATCCTATGAAAAACAGCATGTCAGCTGTGGCCGCCAACGGCCGAATGGAGCATAAGTGGTTGTTGTCATGGACAATTTTAAAAATAGTTATTTTTTTGTGGAAGAAGCACTGTAGAGTGGCCAATTTGCGCCAAAACTGGCTGACAATCTCATTAAGGTATGGGAAAGTATCGCCCTGAGTTTCGTGTAAATGGCACCAAGTGTTCTCAAGATACAAATAAATGAGCATAACAGCACCACCTAGCGGCAAATTTTGTACAAACCTTCAGCGTCCTATGTGTCACTACGCTACCAAATTTGGTGTTAAAAATAAAAAAACAAACAAACAAATGATTCAGGGTTCCCAGCACCACTGGTACTGGAAGCAACACTGCACTCGCGAAGCGTGACTCCCAGCCCAGTCGGGCTTGGACCCCTAAATATTGTGTCACTGTCCACATACTTATTGACCTACCTGTAAATCAGGCCTCAGAACAGTTACTCGCCTATATAGGAAAGTGTCTACAAACAGTAGGCACAACTATACAATACGGCTGAAATGTTAGTGTTAAGTGGAACAATGTATTGTTCAGTCTTTAATCCCACCTGAGGATCTGTGAGGCGGCCTGGATTAGGAAAGAGGTAAAATCGAACGCCATCTGAGGCTCCTGGTAACGTCAGACCTCGAATCAGCAACACTATTATCATCACAAAGGGAAAAGTAGCTGTGACATAGACGACCTGAGAGAGAGAACCACCAAAATACAACAATTACAAGAGGGGAGGTCAAGTTTCATTACAGATTATCATTACAGATTATCACTCCAATGTATAAATGGGAGAATGTTATGACGCATACAATACAATGCTGCATTTTTAACAGGCAGTTTTAAACATGCTGTGCAATTACACATTATTTACAAATAAACTCAATTAACACTGCGGCAAATGTGCATCTTAATGGTGATAGCATTATACTGCAGCCTACCTTTAAGTTGCAACCACTATGACCAATTATTTAGATCAGATATTGCATAATCCAAAAGGAAAAAAGAGAGAACTGGGTAAGGGTAACAAGGGTAACGTATGAACTCACCTTCCCTGAAGACTTGACTCCTTTCCAGACACAGAAGAAACAGATAATCCAGCTTAGCAGAAGAAACCCAGCCAGATCCCAGCGCATACTACCCATCTCCTCGATTCCTCCAGACAAGCCCAAGATCCTTCTTCTAAAAATATAAATATCAATGTAGTTTAAGGAAATTGTGCTTCTCAGTTGTGTAAAACAATCCCATCACTGATTATGTAAATGTGAATACGTACTGCCAGAATTCCTGAACCGAAGATGTTGCATTCCCCAAAATCTGTCCATTTGCTGTGTGATTCTGACCTAAATCAATGCAGTTCTCTTATCGTGGGAGAGTAAGAATAACAAGTGAGAATTTTGGCACTGTACAATTTATGTGTCACTTACAAAGGAGAGGGTGGTTAAACGTGTTCTGACCTGATTACCTCAAGAGCTCTCATTTGTTTTGTGAGGATTAAAAAAATGTCCTAAGACACTCAAATCCATGGCCACTGTACTTTCCTCTGGATCCTCACATATGCACCTGTCTAACCTAATGATTTTTTTTTTTTATTTTATTACAGCCTTTAGTTGGACAGAAATAACCCTTCAAAGTGAAAGACAAGAAAAGACATAGAAAAGCAAGTGCAAATTACTTATCATTTCAAAATTTGGCTTCCAAAACGTCAGTAATAGAAACCTGAAATGACGTGACAGGTGTGTGTACCTGTGTTCCAGGTGTTGTTACAGTTGGCCCAAGGAAGCTCGGTGTTGAAGGAAAAGAGGAGATAGAGGAAGGCCCAAGCCAGTATGACGATGTAATACATGACATTGTAGAGCAGGATCACTTGACTACCGTAGCCTATACCTATCGGCAAAAACGTGTCATTATCTGCAGATATGTGAAATATTACCATTTACAGTGTGAAAGTACTGCATGTACTGTGTTATATGCTGAACTAGGAGTACCTTGAAAGGCAGGACATATTTTCCTCCAAGATGTGACTCCACCCTGACTGGTTAACTGTCCCATAGACACCTCCAAAAAGAAAAGGGGGATTCCACAGGTAAACAGGAACAGGACATACGGGACCAAGAAAACTCCTAATGTGAAAAATTTTGTAGAAAAAGGAGGCAAATTTATGTAACACACATTACATTTGTAATAAATATCGTTACTGTAGTAATACTGAAATGAAATCTAAATTTGAATATAATTCATGCACTTCTTCTGAGTACTTTCAGTTATAAGAGTGAAACTTTATCTTTTACGCACTCACCACCTCCATTTTTGTAGCACAGATAGGGAAACCTCCACACATTACCCAGATCAACGATTGTTCCAGCAATGGCCAAAATGAATTCTCTTTTGCTGGCCCATTGTTCTCTTTCCTGAGACTCTGCTGATCGTGCACGACCCTGATCCTCTTCATCTGTCATCAGCTTCACCTCGCCTTTGCTTGCTGGCTGCATTGGGTCTGGTGGTGAACTGGGTTCTGCTGTTGTATTCAAACAGTATTGGAGTGATGAGAGGTGATCATTTTATATTGCTGTCTGTCATATAGCTCGTCTGTTCTAGGTAAGATCTACCTAAAGCTGTACATGTTGAACCTCATAACAAACTGTGAAAGCCCCAGAATCCAATTTTTTATTTCAGCATGTGGAGTATAAATCCACAGTCGTGCCTTTGTTAGAACTAATTTGATCACATCACTTGCCAGGGTGTCCTCAGTTTGAGCTGCTTCTAAATATCTCTCTTTGATTATGAAAGAAGGTTTGCAATAAAATGTTTAAACTTTGATTTAGGAGACATGTTCAAGTATTATCACTTCAGTAAGTATATAGTTTTTCTTTTTTTTTTTACAACTTTATTTATCATTTTTCATATCAAATGTATTGACAATATGAAAGCATTTCTTACAGAAGTTGTAAACCCCCCACCCCCTCCAGGTGGCATCCCCCACATATCTAGGTATCTCTAACATATCTAGGTACCCACAAAACCAAACGTACAAATGTCAAAAGGTAACAAATAGGCACTCACATAGATACACATAGATGAAGGCATAAATGTCCCTCCAATTTGTAACAATATACACTATCCAAACACATTAGTGCCTCAAGACGAAAATAAATATCTACAAACTAGTGCTGGGCAGTATGACCAAAAATGTATATCACGGTATTTTTCAAAATTATATCGGTTTCACGGTATATGACGGTATTTTCTTTTTCATGTACGACTGGGTGTTAACCACATTTTCTAATGATTTAGAGAAGAATTACTGCAGTAAATTAACTTAGAATTACCTATTTTACTGTCATGAGAAACGAATACTGGACACACCCTAGTATTAATACAGGTTTACATTGAAACACAAAATGATGCAAAGAGGTGGCACTCATGATTCTAATGAAGTGAAGGAATCAGAATGCATGACATTTGTAGTCAAAATACAGAACCTTTTTATTATGTAAATTTAAGGCCGCTTGCATTAATGTGCAGACTGATTTGACTGATTTAACAATATGTTAAATCATTATTATTTAAAAATGTGAATTACTTATCAAATAGACCTAACAATTCAGCTACCAATGAATGAGCAGTAGTATGCATGTGATAACATAGATTGAAAAATAAGCCGAAGTACTCAAGCAAATCTGTTTTGATTATTGTGTTTTTTTTGGACCTTTTGAAAAAAAAAAAATGAAATCTGACATCCATAATTCGAGAATCTAGAAATCTGAATCAGCAGCCAAAGAGAGACAATGAGGGATCAGGTAAAAGGCAGGTCCCTAATGTGAGTTATGAACCGTGACCAAGTTTTGTCATATTTATCCTCCAACCCACATACTGTATACCTAACTTTTTTTAAAATCTAGTCCCAGCATCACCTCCCTAATCCAATGGATATAGGCAGGAGGATTCTTTCCCTTCCAGTTCAACAATATCAGGTGGCGGGTATGCAGCGATGCATAAGCAATTGGATTTCTGTGGAGGCGGGACAACTCCAACTCACCCCAGCTATCCCAAAGATGGCTGTTAAAGGGTCAGGTGTTTTGCCAGATATCGCCGAAAGCAATTGAAAGATTGAAGACCAGAAATTTTGCAAAGACGGACATGACCAAAACATGTGTCCCAAAGGAAACGGGAATATTTATTATCTAGGACAGTCTGGTGCAACATTAGGGGATAATTTAGATAGTCTATCATTAGAGTGTTGCAATCTATGTACTACTTTGAATTGGATTAAGTCATGTCGGATACAAAGGTGTGTATATGCTGTATGGTATTTTTCCAGGAATCCTCAGGTAGAGTTTTTCCAAGGTCTCCCTCCCATGCTGCCTTAGCTTTATCCCATGTATGAGAACAGCTATTGAGAATTGATTTTTGATAGTGGTCACTTATTGAATGTATTCACATCAAGGACTGAATGCAGTAATTCTTTAGGGGGACCCAGACCACCCTCAGCTTCTCTCCAGGCTTGCCTTCTTTATGCATGCAGGTTTTTTATTCCATATGAAAGAAGATATAAGGTGATCCAAATGTGCAAAATAAGATTTGGAAGAAAAATAGGAATCATTTGGAATAAATAAAGAAACCTGGGCATTACGGTCATCTTCACTGTATTTATCTGTCCTGTAAGGGAGAATGGAAGTTTTGACCACCTATCTAAATCAGTTTTGGTACGATTTAAAATAGACCTGTAGTTATTGAAAAATAGCCTTAATTGAACCTGCGATTTCTATTCCCAAGTAAGTAAATCTGTTGTTTTTGATTTTAAAGGGCAGATGTTCATAATTGACCTGTCTCACCAGATAATTCAATGGAAATACTAAGGATTTTGATAAGTTAACTTTATAACCTGACATACTACCAAATACTTGCAGCAGCTGGAGAAGGTGTGGTATGCTCTCTATTGGATCTGATTAATAAAAGCAGGTCATCTGTGTTTAGCAAAGTATTGTGATTTGTTTCACCCCTTGAAATACTCTTAATCCTGCCATCTGATCTAATAGCATTTAGAGTTCTCATCGGGCCTGAAAATTAAGACCCGTCCCGAACTGGGCCAGCCCGAGGCCCTACCCGACCCGACTAATTAGCCGAACAGGCCCAACAGCCCGATAAAGCCCGAAAAAAAAAAAAAAATCGCCAAATTCGCCATTATTTAGCAGCGCCAGTCGGCCGCGGCACCGGGGCACCATCAGTCGGCACCAGGCGGCACCATCAGTCGACATCAGGCGAGCCGGCCGCGGCACCAGCCGGCATCAGGCAGCTCACCTGTCAGATCCGGCAGACTTGACCGGGTGGGCGCGGTATCGGACGGTGCCGCGGCCGGCCAGCCTGATGCCGACTGATGGTGCCGCGGCATGTGCTGGTCAATATGGTAGTCTAGAAAACTGGCGATTTTTTTTTTCTCATGCGCCCCCAAGTGGATTGCGCCCTGGGCAGCTGCACTGCCCATAGCAAAAACCGTCCCTGCTGCCGAGTCTGCCAGCACAGCGGGATACTGCTGCAACTCTCTCTCACTTGTTTGCGCTGCGCTCGCACAGCTGGTTGTCTGTCTGTCACTGAAAGTTTAGCCTCCAAATCCAATCCAGTCTCTCACTCTCTCCACCAGTCACATAAAAATGAAACGTCATAATCAATAACAGAACTCCATAATTCTATTTTTTTATTTAAAAAAAAAATCCCCCACAGAGCCCGAAGCCCGATCCGACCCGCCCAATTCACGTAAATTTTAGGCCCGACCCGACCGAATGTCGGGTCGGGTCGGGTCGGGTCGGATTCGGGCAGAATATGAGAACTCTAATAGCAATCGCTAGCAGTTCAATTGCAATGTCGAACAGGAAGGGTGACAGACAACAACCCTGCCTTGTACCTCTGTTAAGTGGAAAATAATCGGAAATCAGGCCATTTGTTCTGACTGCAGCCATGGGTGTTGAGTAAAGAACTTTGATCCACCTGCAGAAAACGGGCCCCAATCCAAACTTTTCTAAAGCTGCGAAAAGATCCAGGTCCATTCGACTCTGTCGAACGCCTTTTCGGTGTCAAGGCTTAGAATAACGTCGGGTTGTACTGTTGAATGTGGGGAAAACATCACATTAAACCGTCTCATATTAAAGAATGATTGGCGTCCAGGAATAAAGCCTGTTTGGTCCTCGTTAATAATGGTGGGAATAATAGGGTCTAAACGCTGTGCCAAGGCTTTAGTTAAAATTTTATAGTCGCAGCACAGAAGACTGATTGGCCTGTATGAGCTTCACTGTTCAGGATCCTTTTTTAAAAAATACTGAAATTGTTGCCTGGTTATGTGTTCGTGGTAGTTTTCCATTAGCCAGTGATTCATCGTACACTGATTTTAGGACAGGTACGAGTTTCGAAGAGAATTCCCTATAGAACTCCATAGGGAATCTGTCCAGGCCTGGTGCCCCTCCTGTTTGAGACAACTTGATGGCATTCACTATTTCCTCAGGCAACAATGGCTGTTCTAGGCATGACTGAGCATCTGGGGCAAGTTTTGGGACATCCAGAGAGTCAAGAAATGAGCTGATTTCAAACGAGCTAGTATCTACTTCTGATTGATATAGGACCCAATAGTTAGATAGATAGATAGATAGATAGATAGATAGATAGATAGATAGATAGATAGATAGATAGATAGATACTTTATTCATCCCGCAGGAAATTCGCAGTTTTTCAGCAGTATCCACAGATTACAGATTAAATAAAATAAAAAAGATAAAAAAATATAATAAAATAAAATAAAATAAAGAATAAGATCTAAGTACAACAGAATAAGATCTGAGTACCCAACCCAGTGTGCAAAAAGCAATGTGCAAAAAAAAAAAAGTATTGCAGTATTGCAGTAAGTGTATAATGAGTTATTTCCTCCGGGTGGAGTTAAAAAGCCGCATGGCGTGGGGGAGGAATGATTTCCTCAGTCTGTCGGTGGAGCAGGACAGTGACAGCAGCCTGTCACTGAAGCTGCTCCTCTGCCTGGTGATGGTGCTGTGCAGTGGATGCAGTGGATTGTCCATGATTGACAGGAGCCTGCTCAGCGATAGTATTGCTGAATGGGGCGGCACACTTGTAGTTTCTATTGCGGGGGATCGCTACAAGCCTGTAGCCTTGTCTGGGTTACCATAAACAAAAGTAATCATCTAACTGTAAAATTAAGGAGGTAAAGTTCACATTATGGAATCCATCTTGGACTCAAACGTGGAGAGAGCGGTAAGCGAACCAAGCCAAAAAAAATATTTTTTTGTTGCCAAGTAAATTACTCACTAAAGATATCAGCCTTGTATCTTGATCAAAATAGGTAAGTTTTGGTTTTGGATGTTATTACATGTTAATTCAAGACAGTGTCCCATGATTGTGTTTGTGTCCCATGATTGTGTGTTTGTGTTGTTTTTCTCTCCATTGTCATGTATTTCTTTTTCCTTGCTGCTGCTTGTGACATTTTAAATTTCCCCTTGGAGATTAATAAAGTAAGTTATGAACTCAGCATAATTTAGGATTTGAGCCCCTGTGGGCTACATAAGTACAGAGTAACCTGTACATTTATTTTCTGATTTTCTACAGATGAGATCAAGATGCTAAGGCAGTACAAAAAAGACAAATAGTGGCTCACCTTCTTTGGATGGTCTAAAAAAAAGCAGCAAGGCAAGTGTCCGAGGGGAGATCCATTCACTCTGTGGCAAAGGATGGCATGATAGGCAGGATGGCACTGAAGAGGTGTATCAACAAAACAAGTAAGGGAAGTTTCCAGAACAGGTTATGCAAAAGCTGATTGCAACCGGTTTGAGCTCCTCAGAAAGACTTTTTGTCTTTGTTAAATTGATGGTATTAATAACATCCAACTTCCAATAATGACAAAATTGTCTCTAAATTATTTGATTTTGTGTCATTATTATGTCGGTAATCAACAGTGGTACATATTAATTAGATAACTTGTTTTCATTTCCATGGGTACACAACAACCCTGAGGTATATAATGTAACAATTATTTGAAACAAGTACACATTTATTTTGCAGTAAAATCATCAAATTTAAAAAGTGGGTCCCCTACAGAGCTTTGAAATTTCACTGCAATACTGACAAAATCCACTGTGGTGTTCTTCTGAGAAAGGAAAAAGCAAAACAGTTGATTCAAGAAAAATGAAGGGTTGGTCATAACAAAGTTTTTAGAGCAGGGAGAGCTAAGAATGAGACTTCCTCCAGGCTCAAACACTTGCATACTGCCACTTTTATGAATTGGATCGCTTCTAGCAACGCTGACACCAGTGTACAGTGGCCAGTTGGTTTTCCTGAGGCATTCAAGACTTTTCTGTGTGCCAAAATCATGCACCCCTCCCACCCCCCACCCCTCCCCCCACCATAAGCGTATCTGGAGTCAGTGTAAATGGTGACAGTTTTTCGTGCCACCAATTTGCAGGCCTCTGTCGGTGCCACCAACTCAGCGGCCTGGGCAGAGAAAATTGCAAAGTGTCCTGACTGCTCCTGCAAAACTGGTCTGGGCGAAGACACCTGCGCAATGGTGGCAGCGTCATGAGTTTCACAATTGTTGCTGCGGGGAGAAGACTGGCAGTATTTATTGCTGTGACATGAGGCGTTTTCATTTAATAAAGTGTGGTATGTTAGTAACCTGGCTGCTGACAGGTTTGTTGTTTTCTGTTGCAAGAGAATAACAGAAAAGGAATGAGGAACCAGCAAAGTCTAATCTGAGTGACCTAACAAGTCCCTGGAGACCAAAAGTTGAAAACTGTGGATATCCCTGTGGACAACGAGTCCATGTCCAGCTTTTCCCTTCAAATGAGAAGGCAAATCAAAACTGATTATCGGGATGTACTTTGATGCTGAAAAATGCATTTGCCAAGTCAGTCACTACAAAAATGTTGGGTTGGTTTGGCACCTTGGGTGCTTGTGCGTTTATTGCAGCTTTTACTACTTGTAAATCTTGCACAAAATGCCACTCAGAGGGATGAGCTTTTTCTCTAATTTTCTTAAAATGAAGAATTGGTGAGCACCAAGTGGAATTTTCCAACAAAACAATTAGGCTATTCCTGTCTTCACCAGACAGTCAAAAACTGGTTTGATTTTTTCCAGATCAGGTTTTGTTGCCCATAGATGTTTTGGGATGCCTTCCAATTGTGATGAATCAGATGTTAAAGGCATAACAGGAACCAGATCAAAGGTGCGATCCAGCCCTACCTCTTTGGACTAACTGCTTCCTATCTATCTATCTATCTATCTATTTATTTATTTATTTATTTATTTATTGACAGGAACAGTGCATAGCTCTCAGCCATACCAGAATTAGCTACTAGCTAATTTACATCTGTAGTCTAGAGTTCTCATATTCTGCCCGAATAAAATTTACGTGAATTGGGCAGGTCGGGTCGGGCTTCAGGTTCTGTGGGGGATTTTTTTCTTTTTTTTAATAAAAAAATATAATTATGTGTTCTGTTATTGATTATGACGTTTCATTTTTATGTAACTGGTGGAGAGACTGAGAGTAGTAACATGAAAGGGCGCAAGCCAGTAATTTCGCCTAGGGCGGCAACACCGCCACTGCTCGGCAGAGTCATAAATCAAAGACACTTTACAACAGAGAAGTAGAGAATGGAGAAATTACAGTTTTTCTCCATTGGTTTGGCTCATTTCTTGAAACTGAAATGACATTCTCAAAATAACATGGACAAAACTCCAAACCTCTTAGCAATTGTTCAAAACATACTGGAACTTCTCATTTATTTCATAAAATTGCAAATGTCTTAGTACATGTCTCAATGTCTCAGTACATCTTTGCAAATGATTTAGTACAGTTAGCCTACAGTTAGCCTACAGTTAGCACAATTTCCAAGTGAATAGATCTTGTCGATCTAAACTGACTGTTGGGTTCTCAGTCTAATGGTTGTTCTCTCCAAAACATGTCAGCATCATTTCATTGTATAAGTCATCACATGCACAATAGTCTGTTCAATTGTCAAAATTAGTCAAGAACATAATACCATGAATAATACCATATATGAATCTCTTGGAACATTTGATAAATTGTTTAAAGTTTTTTCATTCGCTTTTTCCAGTATAATGAAACTGGGATCCACTTTGTCGTCATCTTCACCTCCAAACCACAGCAGAAGTTTTCTTTTGTAAATGTGTTCATACCTTTTCATTGGATTCACACATTTTTCACGTTCTTTTGCACAACACTTCTCACATGTGTCATTTCCATGGCCCTGACTCCATTGACTTCACTGTGGTAGTCAAAAGCAAAACATCTGCTCACAGCTGATAGAAATGAGCTGCATCGCTGTGAACTCACTAGTGCACCTGCATCACTGCCCTTTCCACAAATCACCATTCACCAATCAATCAGAATGCACCTACAGAAAAGGGGCCTATAAATTGTATTCTGTATTTTTTTTTTCAACTCCTTTGAGTTTTTCTGTGTAATACTGTATGTAAATTATAGTATTTCAGTTTTTCCATCAATACAGTAAAATTTCACCTCAAAGTCTTTTTGAGTTTGGATGCAGTTCTTTACTGTAACTTCACATTTGAATGTGCAGTTCACAGGAGAACCTTGCTCAAACTGATAGCTGTATTTTGTATTCTGCTGTCAGCTGTGTTACAGTACAGTAGAGCTGACTGAAGGAATCTACTCATTTGGGCAGAAGTTGAGTTGTTTGAGGGAAATATTGGCTTTTGCTAGTTGCTTTACAATATGTAACTATGGAAATTACCCAAAAAAAATATGACTGCAATCCACACAGGAAAAAGTAAAGTGGAACCTGCTCAGACTGAAAAGGGTGTGTTGCATTTTGGTGTTGAGTATGAAGTGAGTGAGTGGCTGGATTCACTCACCTGACTGTAAGTTGTATTGGGCGGTGACAAAATGTGCTTTTGCTGCATGTTTGAAATGTTTTGTCATGGTAAGAGCCTTTTGCAAACAAAATGTGTTATTTTGGGAAGAGCGCCTCTCATTAGGCCGATGGATTTACTGTTTTGATACCAGGGTTTCTGAGTTGACAGAGGAGGTAAAGCGATTGGAAAAAAAAAAACTGTGATGGTTACAATTTCCTTGGCAGTATGAGTGCAATGTGTGATGTCAAACCTTGGAGGCTACTCTTACCGTAAAATCCTTTTTTTTTTTTTTTTTTTTTTTTTTTTTTTTTTTCAGTTTTATACACAATTGTATTCTATTAGCTAGACAAAAAAAATAGAACAGTAACCACTGTCAGTGAAGGACTGGGCTAAGACTGAGAGGTGGACATGAGGGATATTTCAATGGTCCTCTGCCATAGTGACAAAACATCTAAACATTTTGACTTGCAGTGCTTACACAATGCCAAAGGGACGATGCATTTTAGGGGCACTGACTATTGATATGAGAAGGAAACTTCATTTTGACACATGAGTGAGCTGTTTTGGGAGAGATATGAGCTTTTGCAGGTGAACCATGGTGTTATGCTGAACCATCCAGGTTATTTTGGCAAAAGCACCAAGCGTGTTGAGAACGTCTGGTCTGTTTCAAGAAATGAGCCAAAGCAATTGAGAAGGATCTTTCTCATTTTGGGGGCACTGACTATTTATATGGGAAAGGAATTTAGTTTTGAAGCATGAGTGAACAGTTTTGGGAGAGATATGAGCTTTTGCAAGTGAGCTATGGTGTTGTGCTGAACTGTAAGACTGTTTTGCCAAATTAACTTGAAGTTTTGAGAATGTAATTTCAGTTTCAAGAAATGAGCCAAACCAATAGAGAAAAACTGTAATAGCCTACTTTTATGTTTTATGAACAACTGAACATTTGAAGCTGCCTTTCGCCAACTATTATGTCCGTTCTCTCACTGCTACTAGAATTTGAGCCACCGGCGCTGCTAAATAATGGCGAATTTGGCGATTTTTTTTTTTTTCGGGCTTTATCGGGCTGCCGGGCCTAAAGTTTGGCTAATTAGTCGGGTCGGGTCGGGCCTCGGGCTGGCCCAGTCGGGCCCGGGTCGGGTCAGGTCTTAATTTTCAGGCCCGATGAGAACTCTACTGTAGTCCCTGAGTAGGAACATAAAACACAAAGTGTTAAGACAGAAATCTAACAATATAGTGCAAAACAGATAACACATACAGATAAAAACAAATATAAAAACATCTTCACAAAAACAGCCTTTTCAGACAACAACAGTAACAAGGTTTCACACTCTTAGAACACAACAACAACAATAAAATCACAATGTTAAGACAAGACAATACAATGTTAAGACATGACACTAACAAGATTACAAACCAGTGAATTGTGAGCCAGTGTTTGAGTTTATGATTGATGAGTGCATGAGTTGAGTATATTTCCAGTTACTTATTAATGACATTCTTTTTCATCCAAAAGCCACTGTCACGCCATTTATCTGACTGTGGCTTTGCTGGTGACGTGTGTAGAAGACTTCCCTATATGTCAAAATGTCTTTTTCGCTCATCACTTAGTTTCACTGCTGCTGCACATCTGCTCACATACACTTTCTCCTTCTCTCTACCTTGCCTGCAGTAGAGTTTCTTTTCAAACTTTTCATCGTGTCCTTCTGACACGTTGGGCAATGCAAAGTGTCTGCTGTCACGCAATCTGAATTGTGTCTGTGTTCAGTTGCAAATGCTGCCAATTCTTAATTAACTGGAAGCAATTGGGTTTGGAGCCTGTTTGCTCTCTAAGCATGCAATAGCTGTATGTATCAGTTGTGATGTAAGCTGCTCTTCATTGCTGTGTGTGTGTGTTTTGCGTGCTCATGTGTCTTGGAGTTGACTGGCTGGTGGATCCCCGTCCCTGTGTCTGTATTTCCTCTGTGCTCGGGCGGAACTGTCTCAAATTCTCTGAATGGAGTTGCAAATTCCTCGCCATCTTCTGAAATAGCCATCACGCGAGCGGCTGCTTCCCTCCGTGTCCACAGTAGGGTTGGGTACCGAAATGCGGTACCAATAAGTCACCAGTTCCGACGTAAGCAGTAGTCTAGTAGTTTAAGTCTAAGTCTAGTAATTTAATGCCAACCGCAAATCTTGCGTATCAAGTAGGCTAGCAAACACCGTTGCCATTCAACAGCGTGTGTGACAACGTGTGCTATGTCCAATACTTCCACTCAGTACACTGAGTTTATTATTACCTTATATTACTTGTATTTATATTTTTTAAAGATTTAAGTTAATATTGTATTCAATTTGGCCCTGGAAATAAAAGGGTATTGCTTTTTGACAAAGTGTGTGCGTTTTTTTTTTTTTTTTAAGTTCCGATTTGAGAACTGTTTAAGCGGATAAAACCCAGCCCATACCCAACTCTAGTCCACAGCCTGTAAACTGATTGTCCTGCTCCTTGACCATCAGGGACTTCCACCATCGGGGCCTGAATGACGAACGTGTATGGACTTATGGTCTTGTCTCTGTGTCCGTTGTCTCTTCTATATTTCATTCCAGTCCAGGTGAGTGATGGGGAGAGTACTGGGGCGGCCGACGTGACTGATGTACCTGCTGGTGAGGACTCTGCAGTAGGCCGGGTGGGGCTTGACTTCTTCTTCTGGCTCATCGTTGGACAGGAGGGCCCTGGCTCTGTCGTACAGTCCAGGTTTTAGCAGACTTATTGGTAATGGTGGCTAGGGGTGTCCCGATCCGATATTGATATCAGATATTGGTCCGATATCAGCCAAAAAACGAGGATCGGACTTTATCGGGCTGGATCTAAAATCTCCGATATTAGCACTCTGATACAAGCAGTCCATTCCAGTAGTCCGCTCCAGCACTTCAGTGCGCTCCAGCACTTCTATCCTGCAGCACCTGGATCCAGCATGCAGAGCCCACGTGATCACAACAACAGCGTGTGCTAACAAAGTGGCAAGAAGTAGGAGTGATGTTGGCTGTGTGGCAGTACTTTTCGTTAAAGTCTGAAAAAGACATAGCAGCTGAGTGCAAAACTTGTCATGCGCAAGTTTCCCGTGGTGGCACAGATCAGGGGAAGTTTAATACGACCAACCTCATCGCGCATTTGAAGCAGCATCACAAAAAACAGGAGGATTTTCGCAAGACCACGGAGTCGAAGAAACAAACCGCTGGCTCCCTCAGACAACCAACGCTGTCCGAAACATTTGCAAAGCGTGACCAACTCCCACGGGACGGCAAAAAGGCATTAGCTATAACAGAAAAGATAGGCCAGTTTATTGTGCTCGATGACCAGCCCGTCTGTGGTGAGTAATGTCGGGTTTAAACGTTGAAATGGAGAGCTACCTCTGTGAGGCTCCTATTGACCGTAAGAACAATCCTTTACATTACTGGAGAGCCAACCAAGCTCGACTCCACACCCTGGCAGCTAAGTTCCTCTGTGCTCCCTGCACGAGTGTTGAGAGTGAGAGGCTCTTTAGCACAGCATCAGTTATCATTGAGGAGCACAGGAGCAGGCTGACAGCTCAGCATGCCAAAATGCTTATCTTCTTAAAAAAGAATCTCCACATCATGCTCGGACCACAGAAAGTGGAGATGGAGCAGTAGGGGTAGCCATCGATGTAGTTAACTGACTGATTTGTTTTCTGCTCTTGTTATTAGAGTGATATGTTTATTTTGTTTACACTCTATTGTTTTAGTGAAGACTAAGAGCAGCGATCACATTGTTTCGGGCACAGTCAGTGAAATTGGAGCTGCGGAGTCTTAACTTTGAACAGCTGGACAATGGACAATATTGTTGTTGTTTTTGTCCCCACCCTCAGTTGTTCCCACCTTATAGCAGCACCAGGCTGGCACTGACTGACAATAAAAAAAAAAAAAAACTGAAGTGAACTTGAATTGTTATTTTGCACTTTAAAGGAAATCTCCCCATAGGAACTGAAGCACTGGACATACAGAGGTGAAAATGTCTGGTCTCACTCAGGGGAAGTCGGGGATTTTGCCCAAAACTTTGGGAGTATTCCTTTAAAAATCCTTGTCACACACAGCAACATCCTGATTAAACCAGAAATGTCAAAACATGGAGGGAAGACACCTTCAAGACCAAGTTTCATCCTGGTCACGAGCACAAATGCCAGAGTGTTTGGACTTTTGCAGTTTTTTTCAATCGCTTTACCTCCTCTGTCAACTCAGAAACGCTGGTATCAAAACAATTAATCCATAGGCCTAATGAGAGGCACACTTCCCAAAATAACACATTTTGTTTGCAAAAGGCTCTTACCATGACAAAACATTTCAAACATGCAGCAAAAGCACATTTTGCCACCGCCCAATACAACTTGCAGTCAAGCGACATAATCCAGCCACTCACTCACTTCATACTCAACACCAAAATGCAACACACCCTTTTCAGTCTGAGCAGGTTCAACCTTACTTTTTCCTGTGTGTATTGCAGTCATATTTTTGACAATTTACATACTTACATATTGTAAAGCAAGTAGCAAAATCCAATATTTCCCTCAAACAACTCAACTTCTGCCCAAATGATTAGATTTCTTCAATCAGCTCTACTGTACTGTAACACAGTTGACAGCAGAAAACAAAATACAGCTCTCAGTTTGAGCAAGGTTCTCCTGTGAGCTACACATTCAAATGTGAACTTACAGTAAAGAACTGCATCCAAACTCAGAAAGACTTTGAAGTGAAATTGTACTGTATTGATGGAAAAACTGAAATACTATAATTCACATACAGTATTACACAGAAAAACTCAAAGGAGTTGAGAAAAAAAAATACAGAATACAATTTATAGGCCCCTTTCTTGTAGGTGCATTCTGATTGATTGGTGAATGGTGATTTGTGGAAAGGGCAGTGATGCAGGTGCACTAGTGATTTCACAGTGATGCAGCTCATTTCTATCAGCTGTGAGCAGATGTTTTGCTTTTGACTACCACAGTGAAGTCAATGGAGTCAGGGCCGTGTAAATGACACATGTGAGAAGTGTTGTGCAAAAGAGTGTGAAAAATGTGTGAATCCAATGAAAAGGTATGAACACATTTACAAAAGAAAACTTCTGCTGTGGTTTGGAGGTGAAGATGATGACAAAGTGGATCCCAGTTTCATTATACTGGAGAAAGCGAATGAAAAAAACTGCAATTTGCAGGGTTACTGATGAACTAAATGACAGGACTGTGACGAGTCCAGCTGCCACAGTCACACAGGGTTTCTTCTGTTTGGCTGCAGGGGCTGAGAGGGTATAGTTGCCGTTAGCAGTTTCCTCCACTAGATGTCGCCACATAAACACACATGAAAAGCCTAGGAGAGCCTCTGTAACTGTTCAGCTCTCAGCTTAGAGAGAGAGAGAGCATGTATATGTATATACCTCCACTGGCATCTTCATTTATGCAAACTAAGTGGCAACACATATCAGGGGGTCCTTTGCACATTTATAAGGTTTTTTCATAGGTTTATTTTTAATTTGTATTAATTTAATGATTATATGTTGGCCCATGCCCTACAAAACCAGTTGTCCTCAGATAGGAGATAATCATTTCAACTTGATTAAAACAACAAAAAGTAATAATTTCATTGAATAATATCTTTACCACATGAAAGAGTACATCATAATATATAAAAACTACAAACGATGGGTTTTGAACAATATTTACTATAATGATATACCTTCAGATTTTGTAATTTAACGCACTTTTTTTTTTCCAAAATTAAAACCTGTTTTATCCAAATTCCCAAGAATCAGTGAGCTCTGTTTCAGTGGTGTTTGTATGATGAATACCATGGAACAGAAAACAGGCAATATATTCTGTGTGTCACTCTTTACAGATGACAGAAAAAGCATTGATGTGAATTAAAGCATGAAACAATAATGATCTTTTATTCATTTATTCATTCATTTATTTATTTAAAACCTCGGGAGACACATTTGCCCCTTTTCCACTAAAAAGCACTTGGTGCTATTTCGGTGTTGGTGCTAGAGCTGGTGCTTAACTGGTTCCAACAAAGAACCGGTTTGCTTTTCCACCGGCCAAGAGCCAACCGGAGCCAAGTCAGAGCCACGTCATTACATCAGCGGAAAACGTGATGGCGTGGGTGTGTAAGCGCCTGATTCCGTGCAGAATCATAATAACCAACATGGCCGACAAATGGACGTAGCGATGCAAATACTGCTTGTGTCTTTACAAGCCTAAATTGCGATCCAGAGGCGAAAAACGCAATTATTGCTGGCTACCCGTCGTATTCGTGGCCTGAACTAATGAAAGCTATATTTAGCTATATGTTTATAGCATTCGCTGTTCCCATTTGGGTCTTTAACCCCGCCCACCAATGACGTGGTGGGTTGCGTCATCGGTTCTTTCTCTGGCCCCTGTTTAGCCCCTGCTCGATGTTGGTGCTTGCCTGGAAACGGTTTGGAACCAGTTTGGCCGGTGCTTGGGCGGCGGAAAAACAAAAAACTGATGCTAAGTCAGGCACCGGCTCTGAACCAGCCCTGGAACCGCTTCGGTGGAAAAGGGGTAATTGAGGGCAAACCTCATTTTCAATGGTGCTGAGGTACAATACAACAATATAAACAAAACCAGATACAAATTAAAGGCACAGAGTAAATCCCAAACAAAAATAAAAACAGTATTATCCACACAGCAACAAGACTTAAATGTTATAGGAATAACAGAAGCTAAAAACAAATACAGTTGATATCTGCAGAACTTGCCATCAGTTGACAGAACTGACTGAGTGGAATCAATGTGGATGACTTAGGTTGTTTCAGCAGTATGTTCCAAAGATGCGGGGCGTAGTACCAGAAAGTAGATCTACCCAGTTCAATATAAATTGGTGGAATATCCAAGGTGAGCTTTGTTTGGGAGCGGGTAAAATGAGTAGTGTCATCTCTCCAATGAAGCATGGATGACAGATAAGAGGAGAGCTTATTTAAAATGGCTTTGTAAATAAATAAATACAAGTGCTGATCCCTTCTGGTTTCTAGGCCAGGGAGCCCAGTTTTCTGGTAGAGTAAGCAGTGGTGTGTGTCGAAAGCTGTGTTGAAAGCAAGTCAATATGGACTTTAAAAGAAAGTTTGTCATCAGCACCAGAACGAATTTCAAGACTACCATAATCAATATTTCTAGCATTTGAAAAGAGCATCCATTTAGTCTTAGTACAGTTCAGTACCAATTTCAGATCTAGAAGCTGATTCTGGAGTTGGTTAAAGGCTAACTGACGAGTTTGAGTGGCAGCTTGAGGAGAGTCTGCAAACGAGTAAATGATTGTGTCATCAGCATAAAGATGGTAATTTTACAGTTGTGCAAGGAAGAGGCAATGTTATTTATATATATGGTAAAAAAGTCTGGTCCAAGGACTGAACCTTGAGGAACCCCCCTTTGTGATGCGGAGAAAAGTTGACTGAATGTTGCCAAATTTAACACACTGTGATCTGTCGCTGAGATAATTCTTAAACCATAGTCAACTGGTATGGTCAAAACCTATAGCTGACAGTTGTTGGAGAAGCAGAGGATGATGGACAGTGTCAAAAGCTTTGGCTAAATCAATGAACAGAGCAGCACAGTGTTTTTTAACATCAAGCGATGACATTATATTATTCAGAACCACAGTGGCTGCAGAGATGGTGCTATGCATAGGCTGAAAAGTAGAAAGTATGCAATGAGTGGATAAGAATGTTTTTAACTGTTCATTGACAAGGGGACCAAGAATTTTAGCAAGGCAACATAAATTAGAAATTGGACAATAGTTATTTAGGTCAGATTTGGAACCACTCTTGTGAAGGGGAAGAACATAGGCAGTCTTCCATGCAGTTGGAATGATGGAAGATGCAATACTTAGATTAAAAATGTGACTTACATAACCAGAGACCAACTGCGCAGATAATTTTAAAGCAAAGGGTTCCAACTTGTTATCATCGACTGATTTCCTGGCATCAGTATTGCCTAATACATCAGCTATCATTCTACATGACAAAGGAGTGATTGTGTACAGTAGAAGTATTATCAAGGAGTGGCATTTGCTCACAGACATGACCATTAGGATGGAAATTTTCAAATAAATGACCAGAAGTGTATGTTGAAAGCAGTGCAAATTTCAAGGTCATCATATATTTGAGTGGAGCCATCAACAACACGGGCAGGTACAGAAGTGCAGGTGTTGTCTGAGACAGACTTAACTATTTTCCAAAATTTGCTGGGGTTATAGGTTGAGTCTGTATATGAACGTAAATAATAACCAGATTCAGCCTTTTTGACAGCAGCAGTGCACTTATTCCTTAATTTCCTAAAAGCACAGTCCATACTTTTTTCTAGAATAAAATAAATTGTAATGTTCAGCAGAGAACCAGGGAGTAGTTTTACATTTTGTCCTAATCTTTTTGAAAGGAGCGTGTTTATCTAAAACCTCATTAAAACAGTTGAAAAATAACTTAAAGTGTGTCAGCTACTGGACTTGAGTAAAGGTCATGTAAGAAAGCCTGGTCATTAAAATTTCTCAAGCTTCCTCTGACCACTTTATGTGAGTTTGTGGGAAACTGTTTCACATTTCTGACACAGACAATTGGGCAATTGTCATTTACACCAAAATCTAAAAAACCAGAGGAACAGTATTTCTCTGGTCTGTTAGTTAAAATGAGATCAATTAAACTAGATTTAGCAGGATCTTTCAGATTGGGATGTGTAGGATGAAGTTAAAATAAAGTAATAATGATAATAATAATAATAATAATAATAATAATAAAAAAAACAGAGGCTATTAGAGGCTATTAGAAGCCGTTGAAAGCCAGTTCAGGTTCAAGTCACCAAAAATGTCCGTCTCACAATCAGCTAGTGGTGCAATTAATTCACTCAATTTATCAAGGGCTGCTGCGGGAGGTGTCCTATAGACACCAACTACGTTTATACATGTATTATCGCCCATATCAACTTTTAGGGAGAGAAGTTCAAAATATTTGGGGATAGAGATTGAAACCAGCACAAGAACAGGAAAAGATGATTTCACAAAGATTGCAACACCACCTGCTCTGTCTGCTCTAAAAATGTTAAAATTATCTAGACACTTTTTTACTATCAATGTGTTTTTTGTGTAATATAGTTGTCCCTGAGGTGATTTATTTATTTTTCGCAAAATAATTTCCATGTTTATGACAGCCTGTCTGATGCACCAACATCTTTCTCACGTTATCTCAGCGCTCTTGTTTTCATTCGAAACAATAACCATCAGAAACAGCATCTGTGGGTTCTTCAGTGGTGTTCAAGGGGAACGCTTCACTCTTTGTGAAGGAGTGATGTGCCTCAGAGTCGACCGTCCTCTTTGCCGACGAGCCATCCAGCTCCTCTGCTGGAGTGCATAACACTCTGAGTCTCTAGAAGGAGGAGGGAAAGAAAAGATACCATTAACTCTCCACTACAGCAATCCATACTGCATTACATAAAACACAATATGGGCCCCATGAAACCTGGCACTCATGCCACTTTTATCCCTCTAGGCAGTATCAGGATAGAAAACACAGCAGAGATAGTCTAAAAAGGGAGATATTCCACCTGCAAGAATATCTTGGGCCACCTCCAAGGGCTGACTCTGAGCCCAGAACTGGCTAAACAGAGTCAAATGAAAAGGGACATGACAACAATTTCTGTTTCCAAGTAAAGTTTCACATAATTTTTCATCTGTGCCATAAAACCTAAAATTAAAGGTAATACATATGGGCGCCAATCAATTTGAGCAGAAACAAGGCACGCTCTCTGGCATGAATACACATAGCTAATTAAAATGTTTTTGTTTCCCATCACATCCAAGAGCTGGTCAGAACCCACTTGTGGTGATCAAAGCTAACATGTGAAAGCTGTTCAGTATGCAGACTACCTGTCTCAGGGTCCCTGGGGTTACAGTCAAACTGTAGAGAAACCACAGAGGAACCAGGAGAGCTGAAGAGAGAGTAAGGATTATCCCGATAGTGTAGCCCCACCAGGGGTATTGGTAGGTGTTGTTGTATTTCAGAGGGGTGAACTTGATGAGGGAGATCAGCAATATGCCCTGAGTGAAACAAAGAGACAGAAAACATGAATGAAAAACAGGTTTTCTTTTAGTAGTAGAATATGACAGTCAGAGCCACATTAATTGGGTAATTCTGGGTCGGTATACATTTATTTACAGATGCACAGCCCACTCATTTTACCCCATTATCTCTCCATTGCCCGCAGGCTTGGAGAAGTCTTCATACTCCATATTTACTTACTGTGCAGACAGTCGGTGTGATGTACTTCCAACAGTATTTCATATAGGGCCAAGGGCGGTAGCCAAGCATGTCCTGAATTTGATCGTAATAGTGATCGGCACCTTGGAGACAGATATTCATAGTCAGCTGTTGGAGCTTGCTTGTGTGTGTATGTGTGTGTGTGTGTGTGTGTGTGTGTGTGTGTGTGTGTGTGTGTGTGTGTGTGTGTGTGTGTGTGTATGTGTGTTGATGAGCCGCATTCTCATCTTCTCACAGATATGTGAATCTTTAACTATGACTGGAGTGATGTAAATCTGAGCACATTATAATGTCATGATGGCAACAATTGTGATAAAACCCATGTTGAATATAATCAGCAGTATCATCTAGTGATGTGGTATAAGTGCTGATAACACCAGTCAAATGCTCAAAACCCTCAAATGAAAATGGATGTAGATTTTAATTAAAGGCTTTCTACATCTTTTGTACTATTAAAGGTCTTTTCTGGTAACTTTGATGGATGGTCTTTGAATAACAACATCCTGTAACTCACCATACACCCATCCCAAACAAACAGGTTCCAAAATAGCAAAAAACATTATTGGCATTCCACTGCAAGCGTAGTAGTCAAACAGCTGAAATATATAGAGTCCACCCTGCAAGAGTGAGAGAGAGGAAGAAACTTACAGACAGACAGACCAAGAGATATAAATGCATCTATGGCTTCATTCTTACTTTAAACTACACGTGACAAAAAAACAAACTGACTTACCTCCGTGACCATCAACAATCCAACAAGGAAGCATCCGACACTTACGGCCAGCAGAAGTAGTTTACGTCGAGAACCACTCAAGAAGACGGAGGGATACATGTCTGATATGGTTGTGACAATGCCTTCTAGAAACACAAACTGTGGGGACAAAGTTTTCATGTCCATTTGTTTACTCATCAAAAGAAAAATAACTAAAGAGCATCAAACATAATGTTCCTCAAGCTTACATCCTATTAGGATGTATTTACCACAATTTAATGCTAATCACCCACCTGAGTGTCCAGTCCAAGGAGGACGATCATAATAAAGAAGAACGCAGCCCAGAGCTGGGGAACAGGCATCATGGATACTGCCCGAGGGTAGGCGATGAACGCCAGGCCAGGGCCTGAAAGTAATCCATACCAGATGCAGAGTGTTAGCCAAGGCCCCATAGGTGATGCAGCTTTCAGCTCCAACCTCATTGAAATGCTCAGAGCCATTTAACACGGAGAGCTGCTTCATTTTGACCCCTCCAATCAGCATGTATAAAAAATAATAGATCATGTATGTAATTGTGTTGCATTGCAAACAATCAAATACCTGATTCAGCCACTGCTGAGATGTCGACACCCAACTCTTTCGCCATGAAGCCAAGAACAGAGAAGACTGCAAAGCCAGCCACAAAGCTGGTTAAACTGTTCAGCAGGCACAGGGCAAATGAGTCTCTGTAAGTGAGAAAGATGAATGTGCATCCTGAGTCATGTGAACAAGAGGGAGGTAATTAGAAAATACAGACAAAAAATTTAATTTTGCTTACCTGTAGCAGTTGTTGTTGTATTTGTTGTAGCTTCCTAGACACTGCAAACAACCTGTACATATAGCAGTGGAAAATAATATCTGGCTCCCAGCATCCATCCACACCTTAAAACAAACAATGAAATGTTTTTAGTTGTTTCATCTATTCTTTAATCTCCCCTTTTCGATTTAATTAATCTCTGGTTTAGTAGTTCATAACCAGTGTGTCATACTCTAACGAGGTTCATCATGGAATTGGACTTTGTCATGAAATTGGACTGCACTTTGTCAGACCTCTACCCTAAGACCTGTCCAACTTGGGTGTCCCACCTGAAGGCTAAGCTCCTGCTAGTGTAGCTCTTAGGGTCACTGAGGCACGCAAACCCCCTAACCATAATAAAGTGGCAACCCCTCAGGGGGAAAACTTAAATATGAAAACAAAAAAAATCAAATATTCCTTATCCAGATTATAACAACTAACAACATGACATTTAACTTAATTGGATGGCCTACATTATCAAATATATTCAAACCCAACAATAATGCTTCTCAATAATGCCAATATTAACAAAACTAAAAAGAGTAGGCCTAGTTGTAAAAAAAAAAAAAAAAAAAAAAAAAATCACCAAGAATTGAAAAAAAAAAAAACAACCCTGAAAAATAAAATAAATCAATAAAATAAAATAATAAAGAATGAAATAAAATATCCATCCAGATTTTGAAAACCAACAACATAAAATTTTCTTAATCGGATGGCATTGCCCCCTCTTGCATGAGTAGAGCCTGAGTAGAGCCGGCTTCGCTTGTAAGTGTCCTGTATCTCTCTTGTAAATGTCCTGTATCTCTCTTATAAAAGACCTGTGTCTCTCTCTTCTTGTAAATGTACTGTATATCTCTTGTAAATGTCCTGTCCCTCTCCTCTTGTAAATGTCCTGTATCTCTTTTGTAAATGTCCTGTTTCTCTCTTGTAAAAGTCCTACATCCTCTTGTAAATGTCCTGTATCTCTCTTGTAAATATCCTGTATCTCTTTTGTAAATGTCCTGTTTCTCTCTTGTAAATGTCCTGCATCCTCTTGTAAATGTCCTGTATCTCTCTTGTAAATTGCCTGTATCTCTCTTGTAAATGTCCAGTATCTCTTTTGTAAATGTCCTGTTTCTCTCTTGTAAATGTCCTGCATCCTCTTGTAAATGTCCTGTATCTCTCTTGTAAATTGCCTGTATCTCTCTTGTAAATGTCCAGTATCTCTTTTGTAAATGTCCTGTATGTCTCTTGTAAATGTCCTGTATCTCTCTTTTAAATGTCCTGTATCTCTCTTGTAAATGTCCTTTATCTCTTTTGTAAATGTCCTGCATCCTCTTGTAAATTTCCTGTATCTCTCTTGTAAATGTCCTGTATCTCTCTTGTACATGTTCTGTATCTCTCTTATAAGTGTCCTACGTCCTCTTGTAAATGTCCTGTTTCTCTCTGTAAATGTCCTGTTTCTCTCTAGTAAATGTCCTGCATCCTCTTGTAAATGTCCTGTATCTCTCTTGTAAATGTCCTGTATCTCTCTTGTACATGTTCTGTATCTCTCTTATAAGTGTCCTACGTCCTCTTGTAAATGTCCTGTTTCTCTCTGTAAATGTCCTGCATCCTCTTGTAAATGTCCTGTATGTCTCTTGTAAATGTCCTGTATCTCTTTTGTAAATGTCCTGTTTCTCTCTTGTAAATGTCCGGTATCTCTCTTGTAAATGTTATTTATCTCTCTTGTAAATGTCCTCCGTCCTCTGGTAAATGTCCAGTTCCTCTCTTTTAAATGTCTTGTGTCCACTTGTAAATTCCCTGTCCCCCTTCCCTTGTAAATGTCCTGTATCTCTCTTGTAAATGTCCTGTGTCCCACTCCTCTTGTAAATGCCCTTTATCTCTCTTGTAAATGTCCTGTATCTCTCTTGTAAATGTCCCGTCTCACTCCTCTTGTAAATGTCCTGTATCTCTCTTCTAAATGTCCTGTGTCCCACTCCTCTTGCACATGCCCTGTATCTCTCCTGTAAATGTCCTATCTCTTATAAATGTCCTGTACCTCTCATGTAAATGTCCTGTATCTCTCTTATAAATGTCCTGTGTCTCTCTTGTAAATGCCCTGCATCCTCTTGTAAATGTCTTATGTCTCCCATTTCCCTGTCTTCTTATAAATGTCCTGTGTCCCTCTTGTAAATGTCCTGTTTCTCCTTTGATGGATCATGGTGGAAAATCCTGAAACACTGAATGCACTGCGACTATATTGACACAGCTTCATCAATGGAAGCCCAGTAAAACTCTAGCGAGCATACAATCCAGCTGGGAATGCTGAAATGTTTGTGTTAAGTGAAATGTATTGTTCAGTCTTTAATCTCACCTGAGGATCTGCGAGGTAGCCTGGATTGGGAGAGAGGTAAAATTGAATGCCATCTGAGGCTCCTGGTAATGTCAGACCTTGAATCAGCAATGCTATTATCATCACGTAGGGAAAAGTAGCTGTGAAATAGACGACCTGAGAGAGAGAACCACCAAAATACAACAATTACGAGAGGGGAGGGCAAATTTCATAACAGATTATCCTTACAGATTATTATTACAGATTATCATTACAGATTATCACTCAAATGTATAAATGGGAGAATGTTATGACGATGCTGATGCTGCATTTTTAACAGGCAGTATTAAACATGCTATGCAATTAGACATTATTTACAACTAAGCTCAATTTACACTGGGGCAAATGTGCATCTTAATGGTGATAGCATTATACTGTAGCCTACCTTTAAATTACAACTACTACGATCAATTATTTACAGCATATATTGCATAATGCAAAAGGGAAAACATAAATAAAGAAAAAGAAAAGAGAGAACTGGGTAAGCGTAAGAAGGGTAAGGTATGAACTCACCTTCCCTGAAGACTTGACTCCTTTCCAGACACAGAAGAAACAGATAATCCAGCTTAGCAGAAGAAACCCAGCCAAATCCCAGCGCATACTACCCATCTCCTCGATTCCTCCAGACAAGCCCAAGATCCTTCTTCTAAAAATATAAATATTGATGATTGCTTAGGAAATTGTGCTTCTCACAAAACAATTAAAAACAATTCCTTCACTGATCATGTAAATGTGAATACGTACTGCCAGAATTCCTGAACCGAAGATGTTGCATTCCCCAAAATCTGTCCATTTGCTGTGTGATTCTGAGCCAAATCAATGCAGTTCTCTTATCGTGGGAGAGTAAGAATAACAAGTGAGAATTTTGGCATTGTACAATTTATGCATTTTTCACTAACTTACACCTACTAAAGGAGAGGGTGGTTAAACATGTTCTGACCTGATTACCTCAAAACCTCTCATTTGTTTTTTTTTGTTTTTTTTTTTGTTTTTTTAAATGTCCTAAGACACTCAAATCCATGGTCACTATACTTTCTTTTGGATCCTCACTTATGCACCTGTCTAACCTAATGTTTTTGTTTTTAAATTACAGCCTTTAGTTGGACAGAAATAACTAGGGCTGGGTTAAAAAAAATAAATCAATTTGATCGATTTTAATCGATTTCCCTTTAAATGGTTCGATATCGATACATAAAATCCAAAAAACGATCTTTTAATTGAACTTTTTTCTTCTTTGGATGTATGGTGCAGAGAAGCAGCCTGTGGTATCAACCCAGCTAGTCGATGAGACGAGATCTCGTGAGATGTTGTTACTTTAATAATCATTTTTTAAAATCAAAAGGTTCTTTGTTAAATTTACAGCATTGTTTCTCAATTTTTTTTATATCCAAGTAAAATTGATATTTTAACTGAAATATCCCTGACTTAATCGATATCGAATCGAATCTTGAATCGAATCAAATTGATCTGGAAAATCTGAATAGATACCCAGCCCTATCAATAACCCTTCAAAGTGAAAGACAAGAAAATGCAAAGAAAAGCAAGCGCAAATTACATGTGGCTTCCAAAACGTCAGTAATATTAACATGAAAACGACGTGACAGGTGTGTGTACCTGTGTTCCAGGTGTTGTTACAGCTGGCCCAGGGAAGCTCATTGTTGAAGGAGAAGAGGAGATAAAGGAAGGCCCAAGCCAGTACGACGATGTAATACATCACAGTGTAGAGCATGATCACTTGACCACCGTAGCCTATACCTATCGGCAAAAACATGTCATTATCTGCAGATATGTGAAATATTACTATTTACAGTGTGAAAGTACTGCATGTCCTGTGTTGTATGTTGAACTAGGAGTACCTTGAAAGGCAGGACATATTTTCCTCCAAGATGTGACTCCACCCTGACTCGTTAACTGTCCCATAGACACCTCCAAAAAGAAAAGGGGGATTCCACAGGTAAACAGGAACAGGACATACGGGACCAAGAAAACTCCTAATGTGAAAAATTTTGTAGGAAAAGGAGGCAAATTTATGCAACACACATTGCATTTGTAATAAATACTGTTACTGTAGTAATACTGAAATGAAATCTAAATTTGAATATAATTTATGCACTTCGTCTGAGTACTTTCAGTTATAAGAGTGAAACGTTTATGTTTTACACACTCACCACCTCCATTTTTGTAGCACAGATAGGGAAACCTCCACACATTACCCAGACCAATGACTGTTCCAGCCATGGCCAAAATGAATTCTCTTTTGTTGGCCCATTGTTCTCTTTCCTGAGACTCTCCTGATCGTGCACGACCCTGATGCTCTTCATCTGTCATCGGCTTCACCTCGCCTTTGCTTGCTGGCTGCATTGGGTCTGGTGGTGAACTGCGTTCTGCTGTTGTATTGAATTGAATTGAATGCCGTTATTGTCATTGTACATTACAATACAACGTGATTAAGAGTGCTACTCCACCATGGTACTCACCTACAATAAATAAATAAATACAACAATATACAATAAATATGTACAATAAATAAAACAATTTACAATGCAGAACAAGATGCAGCAGGTGGGGAGGCTTTATTATCTGTGTTTGTTTAATGAGGTTATAGCGTATGGATTTGATGGACCTGTAACACCAGAGGGTAACAGTTCAAACAGATGGTGACTGGGGTGTGTATTGTCTTTAATGATGTTTTTAGCTCTTGAGAGAATGCGGCTGTTTGCAATGCCTGACAGAGAGGAGAGGGGGCAACCGATGACTTTTTTTGCTGTATTTATGATTTTCTGGAGAGCTTTTTTGTCTGCAACAGAGCATCCAGCAAACCACATAGAAATGCAATATGCCAGTATGCTCTTGATTGTTGATCTGTAGAAGGAGACCAGCAGCTTTTCACTCAGGTTGTTTTTCCTGAGTATTCTCAGGAAGTGGAGGCGCTGTTGTGCCTTTTTAACAGTTGCAGAGGTGTTTAGTGACCATGACAGTCTGTGATATGGATGCCAAGGAATTTGAGTGAGTGAACTCTCTCCACGCACACATCGAGGCTGGTGGCTTGTGTTGGGTTTCCTAAAGTCGATTATGAGTTCTTTTGTTTTTGTAGTGTTGAGGATGATGTTGTTAGCAGAGCATCACTCAGACAGGTTCTTGACTTCCTGCCTGTAGGCGGACTCATCATCCCCGGTAATAAGTCCAACCACAGTAGTGTCGCCTGCAAACTTAATAATATTGAAACAGTATTGGAGTGAGCAGAGGTGTTCATCTGTCTGTCATATAGCTCGTCTGTTCTAGGTAAGATCTACCTAAAGCTGTACAGGCCGAACCTCATAACAAACTATGAAAGATGAAACATTTCTAAGCCTCTGTCCTCCACACTGTCATTGCTACAAACCCCAGAATCCAATTTTATATTTCAGCATGTGGAGTATAAATCCACAGTCGTGCCTTTGTTAGAACTAATTTGATCACATCACTTGCCAGAGTGTCCTCAGTTTGAGCTGCTTCTAAATATCTCTCTTTGATTATGAAAGAAGGTTTGCAATTAAATAGCTAAACTTTGATTTAGGAGACATGTTCATGTATTGTCACTTCAGCAACTCTATATAGTTTTTAAGTGGAGTCGTCTATTGTCAACTGTGTCTTGCACTATCTTCACCACACACACGGCTCTGCTGCAGCTGTATCTAAAGCCACACAAGTGCACCTTCAGGCTCTATAGCTCTTTGGCCACAATAAGCGAAGGTATGTTTGGAGCAAAAAAGGAGCAGCATTTCATTAAAAGAACACCTTGCCAACTGCTAAATGTGGGGGTGGATCCGTCATGCTTTGGGTTTATGTTGCAGCCAGTGGGACGGGAAACATTGCTCGGGTGGAGGGAAGAATGGATTCACTAAATACCAGCATCTGTAAAAAAGCTGAAGCTGAAAAGAGGCTTCTACAACAGGATAATAATACTACTTCTACTACTACTAATAATAATAATAAATTTATACTTTCCATCAAAGTGCTTTACAAAGGTTAAAAACAGCACAGAAGCACAAACAATCGTAATTGAAGACAAACATTCTAAGAATTATACACAACAGAGAACAGGTGGGTCTTCAGCTTTGATTTAAAAACATCAACTGAGCATGCCAGTCTAATGTCCTGTGGAAGACTGTTCCACAAAATTGGTGCACGGAATGAGAAAGTCCGCTCACCAAAATTCTTCTTCATCACCTTCGGGACATTAAAAGTCCAGTCCCCTGAGAGCTCAAGGAGCGTGCAGGCACATAAAGATTCACCAGTTCAGTCAAATAAGCTGGTGCAAGACCATTTACTATTTTATAGGTTAGCAACAGCACCTTGAAATCAGCTCTGGAAGGCTCAGGAAGCCAGTGAAGAGAGGCCAGCACAGGACTGATATGCTCATATTTAGATGAGCCGGTCAGAATACAAGCTGCTGCATTCTGCACCATCTGCAGGCTTCAGAAACATTTCTTAGGCAACCCTGACAAAAGGACATTACACCTCAGCATCTTTCAATGGCAGGATTGATCGAATCTTTGCAATCTTTCTTAGATGAAAAAATGCAACACGTGCCCTTTCAATCGTACAATCATAAAGGACACCAAGATTCTTTCCTTTGTCCTTGCAATGAATAACACAGTCATCAAGAGAGAGTAGGCTGATCATACTAGTGGCTAGATTTTGCTGGTCTAATGAAAAGCATTTCAGTTTTTGCTGAATTTAGTAATAAGAAATTAGCTGACAACCAGTTCCTCACAGCAGCCAGACAGTTATTTAGCCTGGTTAAACCAGCTCCATTTCCAGTTGTAACTGGCAGAAAAAATTGTAAATCATGAGCATAAAAGTGAAATGATAATCCAAATGAATGCATAATCTGGTGCCAAATACAATGAAAATAACAGTGGGCCGAGGACAGAACCCTGTGGGACTCCATGCTAGGAAATGACTCTGAGAATTTGTTATTATATAAAACACATTGAGATCTTCCTGTCAGGTAAGAGCCCAACCACTTAAGCGCCTGACCCAAGATGCCAAAGTGATTCTTGAGCCTGTCCAAAAGTATGCCGTGAACCACTATGTCAAAAGCTGAACTAAGGTCCAACAACACCAGATGTTGAACTGAGACAATTTACTCAAGAATTTTGGATAAAAAAAAGAGACAGATTTGACACAGGTCTGTAATTTGCCAAGGAGTTTGCATCAAGATTTGATTTCTTAAATAGCAGTTTAACCACAGCAGATTTAAAGTAAGCTGGAAAAATTCCAGTGGAAAGTGATAAATTCATTATAGTTAAAACATAAAAACCTAAAATTGATCATAGCTCTTCAACAACCCATGCTGGCAGAGGGTCCAAAGAGCAGGTTGTATATCTTGCAGCCATAACAGCTTTAGTGAAATCAGGCAGAGAGATGAGCTCCAACTCAGAAAAAGCCTGTCCTGTAAAAATGGGCAAAATGGGAGGATGACAAGAGTCACTGATAGAAGACTTCGGTAGCCTGTTTCTGTTGTCACCTACTTTCTCATTAAAATACTCCATAAAATCACATGCTAAAAGATCAGTGCTGCTGATTGGATGCTGATTGACTTTACATTGAACCAACTTCATTCCAAGTCATTGCTATCTTTATGATCACTAAAACTGTCAGTCAAACAGAGAGTCAGGCAATAAAATGTTCAGTTCAGTAGTTTATGAAACTGTGCTCTCTCTGCTTTTACTGCTACAAACCACGGCAACAAAAACACACAACATGCTTCACATAATAACAAAAAGCAGGTGGTGTGTATATGCTAATGTGGGGGACGTGTGTATATATGTTAGTGCGTGTGTGTGTCTGTGTGTTTCTGTATGTATGTTTGTGTGCACACCTGTGTTTGCATGTATGCTAAAATTAGGGCACATTTGGAGGACAATGTTTAAACAGTAACAGCTTGGCAAAAAAATGACGTTTGTGTGAGATAGAGAGAGAGAACAAGTTTCTACCTCTGCATTCAAATGTTTTTCCGTATTAGTGGATACGGATGCCAGGCATCCTGATCTTTCTTAAAACAGGTGCTTGTTAACGCAACACAACAGAAGTTTCTCAATATCAGCATCTCCCTCCTCCTCTGTCATCTTTGTCACCTGTGTGCTCGTGTCCCGCGGCAGCAGACAGTTAGGACAGGTACGGGACATCAAACAGAAGAGCAGCTGTCGGCTACACCTGCTGGTCCGTAAGCGGCGGTGACGTCACCCACAGCACCAAGTTATATTTCAGACCTGCTGCGTTTAAGGTTTAGGAATGCCTGGGAAAATGTAGCTTCTGTGGACGCTACCGCGATATTTGATCAGTAAAATAGTTTCACTACTTAAAAGCTATTTGATTTAGAAAACAGCGATGACACGCTACTGACAAATGTAGTTTAACTAGTAACGTCGTTACTTACAACGCCGCTACTGCCCAACACTGGAGTCCCATATATCAAAAAGTGCCTGGCACTCATAAACCAGTGATGATTGAGTGTTCTTAAATAACCAGAGATACCACCAAAATGGACTACCTCAAGACACACAAGCTGAAGGTTTTGGAATGGCCTTCACAGTCTCCAGACTTAAACACAATTGAAAGTCTGTGGGTAGATCTTAAAAGGGCTCGAATGCAAGACAACCTAAGAATATTGCAGAACTGGAAGCCTTTTGCAAGGAAGAATGGGGGAAAATCCCAAAGAATGAGAGACTTGTAGTTGACTATAAAAAGCGTTTGCAAGCTGTGATATCTGCCAGAGGGGGGTCTTAATAAGTATTGAAAGTACTGACTGTGTAGAGTGCACAAACTTTTGCAAATGCCAGAATTAAACACATGAAAAAAGTAACTATGCATTAATGTTTCCTGATAATATTGTCTTTTTTCGATGTACCAGAGAGACTGTTTTTACATATTTCCGAGTAAAAAATCACCAAAATATGCTGTTTTTAAAGGGGTGCACAAACTTTCGCGTACAACTTTGAGTACAGAGTAACCTGTACATTTATTTTCTGATTTTCTACAGATGAGATCAAGATGCTAAGGCAGTCCAAAAAAAGAAAAATAGTGGCTCACCTTCTTTGGATGGTCTAAAAAAAGCAGCAAGGCAAGTGTCAGAGGGGAGATCCATTCACTCTGTGGCAAAGGATGACATGATAGGCAGGATGGCACTGAAGACGTGTGTCAACCAAGCAAGTAAGTGGGAAGTTTCCAGAACAGGTTATGCAAAAGCTGGCAAAAGCTTATTGCAACTGGTTTGAGCTCCTCAGAAAGCTCCACCATCCATCATGCCAAACCCCATCATTAACAGTGTGACTTTTTGCCTTTGTTAAGTTGACGGTATAAATAACCAATAATGGTATTAATCCCAATAATAACAAAATTGTCTCTAAATAATTTGATTTTGTGTCATTATTATGTTGGTAATCAACAGTGGTAGATAATAAGTAGATAACTTGTTTTAATTTCCATGGGTACACAACAACCCTGAGGTATATAATGTAACAATTATTTGAAACAAGTACACATTTATTTTGCAGTAAAATCATCAAATGTAAAAAGTGTCTGATGTTACCCCATTCTCCCCTACAGAGCTTTGCAATTTCACTGTAATACCATCAAAATCTACTGTGGTGCTCTACCGAGAAAGGAGAGAGTTTTCTTGAACACTTGATTCAAGAAAAATTAATGGTTGGTCATAATAAAGTTATTAGAGCAGCGAGAGCTAAGAATGAGACTTTCTCCAGGCACAAACCCAAACCCACCCAAATTTCTTAGGTACAAGGACAAAGAGGCAGTGCTGGACAGGACAAAATACCTCAAATATACAAACATCTACCTAAAATGAGGATTTTCCTGAGGCTGTGCACCAAAAAAGGAAAGAACCCCTACCTGCAATGCGATCATGCCAGAGAAACAGGAGGAGATTACATATCGTTGTTCAGACAAATTAATCACTTAGCCACCATCACAGTTAAAAAAAAACAAAAAAAAACAGCATTAACATGAAAGCAAAGTGAGTAAAAATGGACGTTTCTTCAAAGCCTTCGAGAAAACCCGGGGGGAAATCAATAGTAAATAGTAAACCTAGTAATTACAAATCGCAGTCGCAGAAACAAATCATGTTAACCCACTATTCCTTGGATGTTGTTATAGGCCACCATGTACACACAGCTTGTATCTGAGTGAACTGTGTGACATGACTGACAGTATTTGTGTCCAGTTAAAAATGTTAGTGCACCATGGACTGACAATGAACTGCGAAGCATTATGGCTGCAAAGCATTAAGTGTGATGACAGTAAGTCGTAAACATTGATAATTTAGATGGAAGGCTTTTGAAACTGTTGGCCAGCTGTTTGGCTGGACCTGTGTGCCACATCTTTAACACCAGTACTGATAAAAGTGTTTTCCCTGCAGCATCATGGAAGAAGGCTAAGGTTATTCCACTACAAAAAAAAAAAAATGCAGCAGAGGGATTTAGCAGTAAAAAGAGTCACAAAAACACAACATTTCATCCTCACAATTTCCTGTGAAAGGCAGTGGTCGCCCAGTGGGCCCGCCCTCCGTGTTTGGAGGTCTCCTGAACAGAATCTCAAAGGGGCTCAGGCCACATTCCAGTCTTGGTCTGGTTCTCATTTGCATCAACACTAATGGGAGGGCTTTGATCCAGTTCAGCCCAGTTTCCTCACAGCATTTTATCAATTTATGTTTATGATGCCATTCTCTCTTTCGGGATGGTGGGCACAGTGATGTTGTATTTCCAAACCCAGGTCATTACTTGCTCCTTCCAGAGCAGTGCTTACGAAACCAGCACCATTGTCGCTGCTTTCTGCCATTCCCAGCCATTATCTTTTCACTTCACATGGTGTTAACTTAATAAAATCCATTTGTAGGTGATCAAATGGCTTGTCAGGAAGAAAGTAACTCGAGGCACTTGTATCTCACTGCCTACATTGCTGGTGGCACAGAAAATGTTACAAAATTGTTAGGAATCATACTGAAATCCCTTTGTAAACCAATATTTTGTTTGTTCTACTCTTATCCCCCTTTTGACACATTGTTCTGTGTCAACTTTGCATAATGTGAGATATTTGGGTAGACATTGTTTGTTGTCTGGGCCATACCAAAGCTCCTGTTTGTTGCCACACTCCACATTCTTCCAAACTGCTTTCTTCTAAGGTGTTGCTCAGCTTTGCATTTCCTGTTATGCTGACAGATCTGTGGGTACATCAAAACGAATGTTAGTCATGAAGGGGTGAACTGGTTTGTTTCCTAGTCTTAAGCATCATTGTGGGCATCACATTTGCATACTGCCACTTTTATGAGTTGGATCGCTTCCAGCAATGCTGACACCAGTGTACAGTGGGAAACTGGTTTTCCTGAGGCATTCAAGAAATTTCTGTGACGGTGACAGTTTTTCCTGCCACCAATTAGCAGGCCTCTGTCGGCGCCACCAACTCAGCGGCCTGTGGAGAGAATATTGCAACGTGTCCTGACTGCTCAAAACTGGTCCGGGCGAACACACCTGCACAATGGTGGCAGCGTCATGAGTTTCACCATTGTTGTTGCAGGGAGAAGACTGGCAGTATTTATTGCTGTTCAGCGCTTCACGTTGACATGAGACATTTCGTTTAATACAGTGTGGTATGTTAGTCAGCTACCTGCTGACAGATTTATTGTTTTCTATTGTAAGAGAATAACAGAAAAGGAATGAGGAACCAGCAAAGTCTAATCTGAGTAACGTGAGACCAAAACAGCTTTCTCTGCTGCACGCCACCAGGCTCACCATGTCCTTTCATCAGGATAGATGTCACATGGCCATGTGTTTTACTGCTTGGTGACTGGTTTATCTGAGTTGGGCAGGCCCAAAGTGGTGCACCTGCCAGCCAGGAGAGCCTCGGCCTCAGGATATGAGTGGATCCATTGTCTGCAATAAGACATCACTCCCAGATAACATATCATTTGCTTTTTTGTTTGTTGTTTAGGAACCTTTTGGATGACTTCTATTCTTTTGGAGGAGAGGGATTTGCCCTCTGCTGTGATCATGTCTCCCAAATAGGTCACTGTGGTGGATAGAAGCTAACCTTGGGAACTTTTTCTGCTGGGTGTTTCAGGAAAGCTCACAGTCAGGGTGACAATAGAAATGCATGTTTGAATATGTTCATCTTCACAGGGCAGATCTTGTGTAAACTGTTAAACTATGGGGAAACCCCGTGCTCCTGCCGGTTTTGTGCATCTGCCACTTGTTTCTAAAATCATCTGACAGACTTTGTCTGTGGATTTAGTTTGTGAGTAAGCCTGTTTGCTCTCTAAGCATGCAATAGCTGTATGTATCAGTTGTGATGTAAGCTGCTCTTCATTGCTGTGTGTGTGTTTTGCGTGCTCATGTGTCTTGGAGTTGACTGGCTGGTGGATCCCTGTCCCTGTTTCTGACTCTGTCACAAGTCGGTCTGATTCACCACAGCCTGCAATTCTTCTGTGGATTTCTTCTGTGGACAATCTCTAGCCCAGTGGTCCTTGGTGCCACATACCAAACAGCCATCGTCTCTGTCTCGACCCCATCTTTTATCCAGAGATATCCAAAAATAAAGCTATAGAGCTATAAAGCCCTGTTTCTAGTCCAAAAGACAGAGAAGCTACAAGGCAGTGCAAAGAGGGAATGTATAAAGTCCATAGAGGAAGGAAGAAAGCATAGAGGCAGACATTTTTTTTTGTTGTTATTGTTGTTGTTTTGTTTTTTTATTATATGGGGGATAACACAATCCATTAGGTGAGCAGGTGTTCCCTAAAGAGCTGGGTTTTTAGCCTTGTCTTTAAGATTGAGAGGGACTCTGCGGATGAAATGGACTTTGGTAGCTCGTTCCAACATCGAGGAACCACAGAGGAGAGGAGTCTAGCTGGTGATTGAGGGCCATGTTGTGCTGGAGGCTCCAGGCGAGTGTCAAGAACTTGAATTTGATTTGAGTGGCAGCTGGGGTTTCAGTGGAGGGATATTAAAAGTCATGTGAGCAGTGGCACCAAGAGAGGAGGTGCATTTTTAGAAGAGAAGGGGACCAAGTACTGACCCTTGAGGAACCCCTTTGAACAAGCAGTAGGATTTAGACACTTCCCCTCTCCATGACTCTCTGAAGGATCTCCCTGAGAGGCAGGACTCAAACCAGCAGAGGGCAGATCCTGAGAGGTCAAGCTCAGTGAGCACAGAGAGGAGGATTTGGTGGTTATCTGTGTCAAAGGCAGCAGATAGGTCAAGCAGAAGTAGGACAGAGGACTGACCGGCAATTCTAGCTGGTCGCAGTGTTTTCACTACAGACAGCAGTGCAGCTTTCAGCTTCAGCTTTATTGAAATGGTCAGAGACATTTAACACGATGAGCTGCTTCATTTTGACCCCACCAAAACAGCATGTATAAAAAAAAGAATAGATCATGTATGTAATTACCTGATTCAGCCTCTGCTGAGATGTTGACACTCAGCTCTTTTGCCATGAAGCCAAGAACAGAGAAGACTGCAAAGCCAGCCACAAAGCTGGTTAAACTATTCAGCAGGCACAGGGCAAATGAGTCTCTGTAAGTGAGAAAGATGACTGTGTATCCTGAGTCATGTGAACAAGAGGGAGGTAATTAGACAGTATAAAAAATAATAATAATTTTGCTTACCTGTAGCAGTTGTTGTTGTATTTGTTGTAGCTTCCCAGAGACTGCAAACAACCTGAACATATAGCAGTGGAGAATAATATCTGGCTCCCAGCATCCATCCACACCTTAAAACATACAATGAAATGTTTTTAGTTGTTCAGTTTTTTTTTTTATCTCCCCTTTTACACTTAACTTGTCATGCATCTGTGGTTTAGTAGTTCTGTGGTTTTAGGTTATAAAACATGCAACCTAAAATGTCAAATGTAAAAAATCTTACAACTGACTAGGGATGCACCTGAATTTGAATGCATATTCGAGTCATGAATAATTTTTCAAAAAAATCTGGCTTTAGATAATAGTTAATAACTTCAAAACCTATGACGGATGACACTCCCATGTGTTCTCTTGCCCTCATGCAGTCATACAAATAGACAGTTTACAGGTGAAAATCAAAGGTTGGTTGGCGGCCTCACTGACAAACCCCCTTGTGTACATATCCTGTATCTCTCGTGTAAATATCCTGTATCTCTCTTATAAATGTCCTATACCTCTCTTGTAAATGTCCTGTGTCCCTCTTGTCTTTTAAATGTCCTGTGTTCCTCTCCTCTAGTAAATGTCCTGTATCTCTCTTGTAAATGTCCTGCATCCTCTTTTAAATGTCCTGTATCATTCTTAAACATGTCCTGTATCTCTCTTATGAATGTCCTTTGTTCCTCTCCTCTTGTAAATGCCCCGTATCTATCTTGTAAATGTCCTGAATCCTCTTGTAAATGTACTGTATCTCTCTTGTAAATGTCCTGCATGTCTCTTGTAAATGTCCTATACCCTCTTGTAAATTTCCTGTATCTCTCTTGTAAATGTCCTATACCCTCTTGTAAATGTCCTGTATCTCTCTTTTAAATGTCCTGTGTGTCCTTTTAAATGTCCTGTATCTCTCTTGTAAATCTCCCGTATTTCTCTTTTAAATTCCTGTATCTTTCTTGTAAAAGTCTTGTATCTCTCTTTTAAATGTCCGGTTTTCCTCTCATAAATGTCCTGTATCTCTCTTGTAAATGTCTCGTGTCCCTCTTGTAAATATCCTGTATCTCCCTTGTAAAGGTCCTGTGTCCCTCTTGTAAATGTCCTGTATCTCCCTTGTAAAGGTACTGTGTCCCTGTTGTAAATGTCCTGTATATCCCTTGTAAACGTACTGTGTCCCTCTTGTAAATGTCCTGTATCTCCCTCGTAAAGGTCCTGTGTCCCTCTTGTAAATGTCCAGTACCTCTCTTTTAAATATCCTGTGTCTCTCTTTTAAATGTCCTGTACCTCTCTTGTCCTGTCTCCCCTTGTTAGTGTCTCGTTTCTCTCTTGTAAATGTCCCGTGTCCGTCTTGTAAGTGTCCTGTATCTCTCGTAAATGTCCTGTCTCTCTTGTAAAAGACCTTTTTCTCTCTCCTCTTGTTAATGTCCCTTATCTCTCTTCTAAATGTCCCATATCTCTCTTGTAAATGCCCTGTATCTCTCTTGTAAATGTCCTGTATCTCTTTTGTAAATGTCCTGTTTCTCTCTTGTAAATGTCCTGCATCCTCTTGTACATGTCCTGTATCTCTCTTATAAATGCCCTGTATCCCTCTTGTAAGTGTCCTATATCTCTCTTGTAAATATCCTGCATCCTCTTGTAAATGTCCTGTGTCCCTCTTGTAAATGTCCTGTTTCTCCTTTGATGGATCATGGCTGGAAATCCTGAAACACAGAATGCGCTGCGACTATATTGACACAGCTTCATCAATGGAAGCCCAGTAAAACAAAAAGCGAGCATACAATCCAGCTGGGAATGCTGAAATGTTAATGTTCAGTGGAACAATGTATTGTTCAGTCTTTAATCTCACCTGAGGATTTGCGAGGTGGCCTGGATTAGGAAAGAGGTAAAATCGAATGCCATCTGAGGCTCCTGGTAATGTCAGACCTCGAATCAGCAACACTATTATCATCACGTAGGGAAAAGTAGCCGTGAAATAGACAACCTGAGAGAGAGAACCACCAAAATACAACAATTACGAGAGGGGAAGTCATATTTCATAAAAGATTATCATTACAGATTATTTTTACAGATTATCACTCAAATGTATAAATGGGACAATTTTATGATGATGCTGATGCTGAAAAAAAAAAACAAATAAAGAAAAAGAAAAGAAAGAACTGGCTAAGCGTAAGAAGTCAAATCAATGCAGTTCTCTTATCGTGGGAGAGTAAGAATAACAAGCGAGAATGGCAGTTTGTTAACATGTTGATGAATTGTTCTTGTATTAGCCTTATATAATTTGCATGCATGTGTATGTGTCTGTGTGTGTGTATGTTAGAATTCTGGTCGCCATTTGGTCACCAAAAGTGTCCAAAACTAAAGATCATCCACCAAAAAGTGTTTTTCACTAACTTACACCTACTAGAGGAGAGGGTGGTTAAACATGTTCTGACCTGATTACCTCAAAAGCTCTCATTTGTTTTGTGAGGATTAAAAAAAATGTCTCAAATCCATGGCCACTGTACTTTCTTCTTAATCCTCACATATGCACCTGTCTAACCTAATTATTTATTATTGTCATTATTATTATATTATTATCATTAGTAGTAGTAGTAGTAGTAGTATCATTAGTATCATTAGAGCCTTTAGTTGCACAGAAATAAAATGAAAGAAAAGAAAAGGCAAAGAAAAGCAAGTGCAAATTACATGTGGCTTCCAAAACGTCAGTAATATTAACATGAAAACGACGTGACAGGTGTGTGTACCTGTGTTCCAGGTGTTGTTACAGCTGGCACAGGGAAGCTCAGTGTTGAAGGAGAAGAGGATATAGAGGAAGGCCCAAGCCAGTACGACGATGTAATACATCACAGTGTACAGCATGATCACTTGACTACCGCACACCTATCGGCAAAAACGTGTCATTATCTGCAGATATGTGAAATATCATTTACAGTGTGAAAGTACTGCATGTACTGTGCTGTATGCTGAACTAGGAGTACCTTGAAAGGCAGGACATATTTTCCTCCAAGACGTGACTCCACCCTGACTCGTTAACTGTCCCATAGACACCTCCAAAAAGAAAAGGGGGATTCCACAGGTAAACAGGAACAGGACATATGGGAAAAAGAAAACTCCTTATGTGAAAAAGGAGGCAAATTTATGCAACACACATTACATTTGTAATAAATACTGTTACTGTAGTAATACTGAGATGAAACCTATATTTGAATGTAATTCATGCACTTCTTCTGAGTACTTTCAGTTATAAGAGTGAAACGTTTATGTTTTACACACTCACCACCTCCATTTTTGAAGCACAGATAGGGAAACCTCCACACATTACCCACACCAATGATTGTTCCAGCCATGGCCAAAATGAATTCTCTTTTGTTGGCCCATTGTTCTCTTTCCTGAGACTCTCCTGATCGTGCACGACCCTGATGCTCTTCATCTGTCATCGGCTTCACCTCGCCTTTGCTTGCTGGCTGCATTGGGTCTGGTGGTGAACTGGGTTCTGCTGTTGTATTCAAACAGTATTGGAGTGATGAGAGGTGATCATTTTATATAGCTGTCTGTCATATAGCTCGTCTGTTCTAGGTAAGATCCACCTAAAGCTGTGCATGCTGAACCTCATAACAAACTATGAAAGATGAAACATTTCTAAGCCTCTGTCCCCCACACTGTCATTGTTACAAACTCCAGAATCCAATTTTTTATTTCAGCATGTGGAGTATAAATCCACAGTCGTGCCTTTGTTAGAGTGTCCTCAGTTTGAGCTGCTTCTAAATATCTCTCTTTGATTATGAAAGAAGGTTTGCAATTAAATGGCTAAACTTTGATTTAGGAGACATGTTCAAGTATTGTCACTTCAGTAACACTAAATAGTTTTTGAGTGGAGTAGTCATTGATTGTTTTTTTTTTTTTTGTTGTTTTTTTTTTTGGTGTATATTTATTTTTAAATTTAGTGAGGCAAGTCAAAACACGTGAGAAAAGCAAGAAAGACTTGCCTTTCTCTGTAGGAAACATGAATGGATTTGCACAGACAAGCATTGAGTATGTAGACAATAGGACAAGTAAAATATTTTAAGTGTTTGCAAAGGGGAGGGGCAATCTGTTATGGAATTCCTGTGTGTGTGTGTGTGTGTGTGTGTGTGTGTGTGTGTGTGTGTGTGTGTGTGTGTGTGAAGGAGCTCCGGGTGGAGTAAAATAAAGAGACAGCCTTAAGATAAATCAAATCTACAGGGGGGGAAAACAGGAAACAGACAGGGAGAAGAGAAAGCAAGGAGGGAGAAGAGGCAGAAAAAAAAATCCATTTGTCAAAAGCATGATTGCAAATTATTATCACGACAGACCAAATGTTTTCAGAATCATCCAGTTAGAGGTGCACTGTGCAAAATAGCCTGGCGCTTGATTTAAGTGAGGACCATTTGGAACAAACTGATAAAAATGATGGAAAAAGCGAATCTGATTGCAGCTGATGATGAGAATGTAGATTCAACCATCGTATCATGCGCTCAACCCAGGCGTTTAGTCAAAACAGTCCTGCGTATTGTGCCTTTGATAAGCACTCAAGAATGTTACAGCACATTCGCCATCTGAATCCATGTCAATGCATAAATAATTCACCCCACACCCACCCAAATTAATTATTTCTTAATTTAGAAACCTGCAAACGTATGAACATTTCACATATGAATGCATGTATGTATGAGCGATTTCTTTGCGATTTGCATGCGCACAGTGATGTCACTGCAGCAAATATCATGGCACATTTAAGCAGCAAAACTAAAAACTGTATTTATCAAGTTGACAGGCAAGAGGAAGCTCTCCAGGGGAAACAGGATGAAACCTTTAGCTTCTGAAATAATTTTTAGACTGCAGATAGACTTCAGGATTTATCAGGAGGGCAGCTGTTTTATTCCAAAAAAAATTATCTGTGTGAACCTGGACTGTGTGTGTGTGTGTGTGTGTCCTTTTGTTTGTGTAGATTACCACATTAATTAACATTGAAACCTGACCATTTCTGTTGGTGTCTCAAGATGTTTAAATAATCAGTGAAGTAACACCACTGTGTCTCTTGTGTAACTGCACACAGCCTCTCTCTGAATGGGGAGATCACTACAAGCCAGATGAGCCACCCGCTGTATCTGGGTAACCTGGGTAACAAAAGCAATCATGTAACTGTAAAATTAAGGATGTATAGTTCACATTATGGAATCCATCTTGGAGTCAAACATGTGGAGTCAGTGGTAAGCAAACCAAGCCAAAAAAATGATTTTTTGTTGCCAAGTAAATTAATCATGTTACTAAAGTTATCAGCGTTGTATCTTGTTAAAAATAGATAAGTTTTGGTTTTGGATGTTATCACATGTTAATTTAAGACAGTTTAAGCTACAAAACACGGTCATGAACTCAGCATAATTGAGGATCTGAGCCCCTGTGGGAAACAGTTTTGTCTAAATGGAGGCTGTGGGGTAAAACATGCCAGTGATGTTGGAGCAAATAGAGCCAGCGGCTCAGTTTACCCCAAAAAGTTTAAACAGGCTACATAAGTACAGAGTAACCTGGGCATTGATTTTCTGATTTTCTAAAGATGAGATCAAGATGCTAAGGCAGTACAAAAAAAGACAAATGACAAAAACAAAAGACAAAGTGGCTCACCTTCTTTGGATGGTCTAAAAAAGCAGCAAGGCAAGTGTCCGAGGGGAGATCCATTCACTCTGTGGCAAAGGATGACAGGATAGGCAGGAAACACTGAAAACATGTATCAACAAAACAAGGGGGAAGTTTCCAGAACAGGTTATGCAAAAACTGGCAAAAGCTTATTGCAACTGGTTTGACCTCCTCAGAAAGCTCCACCATCCATCATGCCAAACCCCAGAGGCTGCATCATTAATAGTGTGACTTTTTGTCTTGTTAAATTGACGGTATTAATAACCAGTAATGGTATTAATCCCAATAATAACAAAATTGTCTCTAAACTATTTGATTTTGTGTCATTATTATGTTGGTAAGTAACAGTGGTATATAATAATTAGATAACTTGCTTTAATTTTCATGGGTACACAACCCTGAGGTAAACAGTATAATGTAACAATCTTTTGATTCAAGTACACATTTATTTTGCAGTAAAATCATCAAATGTAAAAAGTAGCTCGTGTTACTTCATTCTCCCCTACAGGGCTTTGAAATTTCACTGCAATACCGTCAAAATCCACTGTGGTGCTCCACTGAGAAAGGAGAGAGTAAAACAATTCATTCAAGAAAAATGAATGGTTGGTCATAACAAAGTTATTAGAGCAGGGAGAGCTAAGAATGAGACTTCCTTTCCTTTTCACCACGTTGAAATTTGGATTTGGGCCTATTTTCTGTTCATGGATCAAGATTTTGTAGACACCCCCGCAAGCTTCGGTACAAACAAATAGGATATTTACTTACTTACTCATCCTCTTCGTCCCATTTGGGGCATAAGGCTGCAATCATCCGCTGCCACTGGACCCTGTCCCGTGCTTTGGCCTGTGCTTCGTTCCAGGAGAGACCCATCTCTTTCAGTTCCGTCATCACGGTCCTTCGCCAGGTGTTCTTCAGTCTTCCTTTCTTCCTCTTCCCTATCGGGGTCCACCTCAAGGCCACTTTAGGCAACCTTTCATCTGGCATCCTCAACACATGGCCGAACCATCACAGCCTTCGCTTCTTTATTTCGCTTCTTTATTTTGGTCTTCTTATACAGTTCCTCATTTGAGATTTTATTTGGCCAAAAGATGCGGCAGATTTTACGAAGACAGCTGTTGTGGAATATATCAACCATGGCCAATAGGATACTCTCTGAATATTTCCCTCTGTCCCGTGGCTCAAGACAGGATTGCCCTTTGAGTCCCCTATTATTCGATCTCGCTATTGAACCATTGGCAGTAATGTTTAGAGGGTCCTCTGGTGTGGTTGCCGATTCGATTCAAGGACGATCTTAATTCATTTAGAATGATACTCAACTCTCAACTCAACTCAGCTTTATTTATATAGCACTTTAAAACAACCACAGCTGAAAACAAAGTGCTGTACAAAAATGATAATAGAACAACAAAACAGAAAGAACAGTAGAAAAAATAAAAACAATCAAACAAATTAAAACAGAGCAATGAAACAACAGAAAGAATAAAAACAATCATACGATACGATTTGATTTGATTCAGTGACTTGAAATCGATTCAGTAACTTTTTTGCCAAAACTTCAACCAGTGTGAATGTGAAATAAATACCTGGATACTGGACAGTGCAGGCGAAGTTTCCGAGATCCCTGTTGTTTCTTGAAAGGGAATCAGGGTTAAAATAATGGATATAAACAAGAAAACAATTAATGGCAAATGTATAACCTCTTATTTGAATAAACTGTTGTTTGGGATAACAGTACAATAATACAGTGCACCCAAGTTCTATTCAGGTTAAATGAGCAGTGGTTGAACCTGCTACTTCTCTCATTTTAATAAACAAACAGCAGTGCGCTAATATTTCTTTGAATGAACTGTTGTTTTCAACATGAAAAAGTACAATAATAAAGTGCACCCAACTAGTGCCTAGTTTCTGATAAAACATGCTGGTGACGCCCGAGGCTTCTGCAGAGCTGACGTTACCTTGCGCTGCTGCAGCAGCAGTAACGCCAGAAGAGATGCCTGGACAGTCGGCCTTGTGTGAAATCCCACAAGGCCGACTGTCCTTAGTAGGTGGTTAGAGAGATTAGTCGTGTTGCTGTTGTTTTTTACTTGGCTTTTACATATCTTGCAAACAGCGAGCGACTTATTTAACACATCTCAATCTTTGCAAAAGCCAAAGTGTTTCTATACACTCGACCGAAATGGTGGCTTGAAAATTTCTTTCTCGCTGTCTCCTTTGCCATCCGCCATGCTGTGTTGTTGTTGCTGTTCTGAGATTCACGCTTCTGCTGGCGCGTGCCGCTGACGTCACAGACAGGCAGACTCAATCAAGTAACGTTTAACATATCTTTCAAGGAGAACAAAATATGTTGTTAAACACTATTGTGCTGCTTGGAAAAGCCTTTATATTTAAAACTCAAAAAAGGATCACTCTCAAAAACTATAATGTACCTTAAGCATCATTATTTGCTAACAAAAATTATGTTGAGAACTCAGGGAGATAGCGCAGATATAAAGAGATGGGACGTCTTGGCAATATCAAAAACTTGGGATGAATATTCAATATAGCCCAGTTTAATTAACTTTTTTAGCTACTATAGAGCAGTTTTTTTTAGTTAAAAGGCATACTTTTTTGGTTCATGTATAATAGATAAGAGGTATGCACGTATTTATGTGATTTTATGTGCTGTTTTGTTGTAGTTATCTGTCGTTGGATATGTATTGTTTTGTTTTGTTCTTTGTTGTTCGATATGTGTGGTTTTATTGTAAGTTTATATATTGTCTTTGTTGACGTTTTATGTTGTTAAATATATGTTGTTAAGTGTTCTATAATAAAAAAATTAAAAAACATATCTTTATCATTAAAAGTGCTAAAAAACGCACACATCTATAAAGTTTGCCGTGCTTAAATCCAATGTACAATTTTCATAGTATCAATCGATATTTATTCGATTCTTTACCATTTCAAACAATTTTTAATCGATATGTCGTCCGGAAGTCCAATTCGCTGAGCACAGATCGATGTAGTTGAATCGTGGGAATATAAATCGATTCATCGATCTATAGATGAATCGTTACACCCCTATACTATACTCATAGCTTTAGGTCTCATTGCAGAGTTTGGTCAGGTGTCAGATTATAAGTTAAATTTGACAAAAAGCGACCTATTCCCTATAAATGACAAGGCATGCCAATTATCATTCCAGCATTTCCCCTTTGAAGTTAGCAAGGACAGTTTCATTTACCTGGGAGTTTGTGTCATTCGCAAATATAAGGATCTCTTGCCCAAGAACTTATCCGCGCTTATCAAAGCCAAGCAAGATATGGAGAGATGTTGACGCTTCCCTTATCATTAGCGGGAAGGATCAGCTCTTTAAAAATGACTATTGTGCCCAGATTTCTGTTTTTGTTCCAGGCAGTTCCAGTCTTTATTCCCAAGTCCTTCTTTAAGGAATTAGATACAGCCACATTTATTTGGAATAAGAAAGTGCCCCAGATTTGAAAAGAGTTCTTAGAAAGGCGAAAGGAGGAAGGAGGTCTAACTTTGCCTAATTATCTCCATTACTACTGGGCTGCTAACATGCATAAAATAATGTTTTGGGTCTTTGATCTATCAGAGGATGAATCTCCACTTTGGCTGCAGATGGAGCAACATGTGAGTAACCCAGTAACACTTAGCTCTCTGGTTTGTGCTCCTTTACCTCTAAGTAAACGTTACTGTGCAAATAATCTGGTTATTCAAGCTACCTTGAAGATATGGTCACAGTTTAGAACCCATTTCAAAATCAAAAAAGACCTTATCACTTCTCGTATTTTGGCAAACTGCAGCTTTGTTCCATCTCTCACAGACACATCAATTCTGCTGTGGCATAGGAGAGGGATAAAGTATGTTAGTGATCTTTTTAAGGAGGGACATTTTATTTCTTTTGACCAGCTGAAAAAGGACTTTAATATTCCACAGTCAAACCTCTTTAGGTACCTGCAGGTATGCCGTTTTGTCCTAAAACACTTCTCTTTGACATCTCCACAGAATATGTTGGTGGATACATGTTTGGAGATAGATCCTACTGGTAAAAGTGTGATTTCAATGCTATATGATAAACTTCAGACTGTCGCTTCCCCATCTCTCGGCCACTTAGCGAGGGCATGGGAGGAAGAGTTAGGGATCGATATTCCTGAGAATGCCTGGGAGACCGCAGTTGAATTGGTACATTCTTCTTCAATATGCATTAGACATGGACTGGTACAGTTTAAGGTTCTGCATAGATTACATTTCTCTGCGAACACACCTGCACAATGGTGGCAACTTCATGAGTTTCATCATTGTTGTTGCGGGGAGAAGACTGGCAGTATTTATTGCTGTGCAGCGCTTCACGTTGACATGAGGCATTTCATTTAATGCAGTGTGGTATGTTAGTCAGCTAGCTGCTGACAGATTTATTGTTGTAAGAGAATAACAGAAGTCAAATCTGAGTAACGTAACAAGTCCCTGGAGACCAAAACAGCTTTCTCTGCTGCACGCCACCAGGCTCTTAGGATCACCATGTCCTTTCAGCAGGATAGATGTCACGTGGCCGTGGGATTCATCTACTGCTTGGGTGACTGGTTTATGGGAGTTGGGCAGGCCCAAAGTGGTGCACCTGCCAGCCAGCAGAGCCTCGGCCTCAGCTTATGAGTGGATCCATTGTCTGCAATAAGACATCATTGCAGACAATGTCTGCAATAAGACATCATTGCAGGCTGTCCCCCGTACCCGACTTGTGACGGAGTCACCACAGCCTGCAGTTCTTCTGTGGATTTCTTCTTGCCTAGATCAAATGAACGAGGAAAGGGGGAAAAAAACGGACATCAACATATTCAATCTGCGGCTCCTTTAGGAATCTGTTGTTGATGCTAGCTTGGATTGTCCGGAGGGAGTTAGGCGGGTACTGGGCCGTACGTCATGAAATACTGACAACAGAATTAACCAATCACTGCAGCGAATAGTTTCTGCTTGAACGCTGAGAGGATGGCTTTCAGCCGCGACACATCAGTTGTAGGCTAGGCGGAGGTGGAATGTATGAATCACCTAGCGCGAAAAACACAAGCGCTCGCAAATACCAGTGATACAATGGCAACATAGCGACTTTCCAAACTACCCCCAAGAGACTTAATAACCTAACGTTAGTCAGAAACTTATTTATGTAACGTTTGTTGTGTTTGTTTTTGTGCCGATATGCCGTGCGCTGGCCGCACATCTCTCTCTCGTTCCACTTGCTGATACAATGACAACTTAGCGACTTTCCAAACTCCCCCAAGTGACTAAACCCCCTAACGTTAATCAGAGACGGATTTGTGTAATTATTGTGTTTGTTTTTATGCTGCTATGCCGTGCGCTGGCTGCCTTCCCATCTCTCCTTCGTTCCACTTGCTGTTCGCTTCGCTTTTCACACACAAGCACCCAGCCCCCCGCGCAGTTGACAGAAGTTGTGATTTTGATTTGATAATCATTTATTGTCCAGCCTTTTTGTATTAATTTCAGTACTTTATTTTATTTCCTGGTACTGTTTGTGTTTGTACCTATTTTGTCAATATCTTAGATCTTGCCATTTATGTTTGTGTGTGGAGACATTTGAGAAAATAATTAAAAATAATTAAATTATAAAATGTTAATCTAATGTCCACATAAATCAGTTAATCAATATCTGTGTTTCCCAATAACTGCCTTTTATCAAAATGCAGTATGTTAAACACTCTGAAATTGTTATAGTAGCTTCTTGATTTGTCTCAAAGAGTGCCCCCCCCCCCTCTCCGGAGTGTCTCAGGAGTGTCTGTATTTCCTCTGTGCTCGGGTGGAACTGTCTCAAATTCTCTGAATGGAGTTGCAAATTCCTCGCTATCTTCTGAAATAGCCATCACGCGAGCGGCTGCTTCCCTCCCTGTGCCCACAGCTTGTAAACTGATTGTCCTGCTCCTTGACCATCAGGGACTTCTACCATGGGGGCCTGAATCACCAACATGACTGGACTCAGGGTCTTGTCTCTGTGTCTGTTGTCTCTTCTATATTTCATTCCAGTCCAGGTGAGTGATGGGGAGAGTATTGGGGCGGCCGATGTGACTGATGTACCTGCTGGTAAGGACTCTGTGCAGTAGGCTGGGTGGGGCTTGACTTATTCTGGTTCATCGTTGGACACCTTTGCAGCTCCTGTGGCCCAGTGTCTGAGAGCTAAGTCGGATGACAGCTTCAATGAGTAGCTTCAGTAATGGACATCGGTAAAGGTAACGGCGTTGTAACGATGGAAATAGTCATTAGTTAGATTACCCGTTACTGAAAAAAAATATCGCCGTTAGTAATGCCATTTATTTTAACGCCGTTGTTCCCATCACTGATGTTGAGTAACTTCAGTTTTTCTTATCTGACTTCTCTGGTTCTTGAGCCCATTGAAACTTGAACAAAGCTCAATTATTTTACTGTTGGAGAAGTTAATTTGTGCTGGATCTTCCTCAGCCTTCAGTGGTGAACAGATGACCATAAAGATGGAAGCATAAATGTGTTCAGCGGTTTCAGGAAATGCTCCCCATAGGAACTGAAGCATTGGACATACAGAGGTGAAAATGGTGTCCAACATCTGGTCTGGTCTAGTCAGGGGAAGTTGGGGATTTTGCCCAAAACTTTGGGAGTATTCCTTTAAAAATCCTTGTCACACACAGCAACATCCTGATTCAACCAGAAATGTCAAAACATGGAGGGAAGACACCTTCAAGACCAAGTTTCATCCTGGTCATGAGCACAAATGCCAAAGTTTAGTGTTTGGACTTTTAATTTGCAGGATTACAGATGAACTAAATGACAGGACTGTGACAAGTTCAGCTGTCACAGTCACACAGGGTTTCCTCTGTTTGGCTGCAGGGGCTGAGAGGGTTTAGTTGCTGTTAGCAGTTTCCTCCACTAGATGTCGCCACATAAACACACATGAAAAGCCTAGGAGAGCCTCTGTAACTGTTCAGCTCTCAGCTTAGAGAGAGAGAGAGAGCATGTATATGTATATACCTCCACTGGCATCTTCATTTATGCAAACTAAGTGGCAACACATATCTGGACCTACAGGACAAAGAGTGAATCACCTGGGTAAATTTTAATCTGTTCACTCCGATGTTGATTCATGAGTTTTGTCCGTCATTTCAGTTGATTTAATTTACACTTCTTTGCCTTTCTTTAAATTTCTTCAGGGCAACACACATTCAATCCCAGAGTGAACATAAATGAATATAAGCTGTGTTTTTGCTAAAAGTATTGCATGTTTTCACAAAACAATTTATATTATAGCAGCTCTGTTTCAGTGAGGTTTGTGTGAAGAATACCATGAAACAGAAAACAGGCAATATATTCTGTGTTTCACTCACTACAAACTACAAAAGAAGCATTCATGTGAATTAAAGCATGAAACAATAATGATCTTTTATGCTATGTACTTGTCCCTGAGGTGATTTATTATTTATTTTGGTAGAACAATACTGCATTACATAAAACGAATTAACAAAATAATTCACAAAATAATTTCCATGTTTAAAGAAGAGTTGGAAGTTGTAGAAACAGAATAGTCCCCCATGTTTATGACAGCCTGTCTGATGCACCAACGTCTTTCTCACGATATCTCAGCGCTCTTGTTTTCATTCTAAACAATAACCCTCAGAAACAGCATGTGTGGGTTCTTCAGTTGTGTTCAAGGGGAACCCTTCACTCTTTGTGAAGGAGTGACGTGCCTCAGAGTCGACCGTCCTCTTTGCCGACGAGCCGCCCAGCTCCTCCGCTGGAGTGCATAACACTCTGAGTCTCTGGAAGGAGGAGGGAAAGAAAAGATACCATTAACTCTCCACTACAGCAATCCATACTGCATTACATTAAACACAATATGAGCCCCATGAAACCTGTCGCTCATGCCACTTTTATCCCTCTAGGCAGTATCAGGGTAGAAAACACAGCAGAGATAGTCTAAAAAGGGAGATATTCCACCTGCAAGAATATTTTGGGCCACCTCCAAGGGCTGACTCTGAGCCCAGAACTGGCTAAACAGAGTCAAATGAAAAGGGACATGACAACAATTTCTGTTTCCAAGTAAAGTTTCACATAATTTTTCATCTGTGCCATAAAACCTAAAATTACATTTGACACAAATCAATTTAAGCAGCAACATGGCGCGCTCTCTTGCATGAATACACATAGCTATTTAAAATGTTATTGTTTCCCATCACATCCAAGAGCTGGACAGAACCCACTTGCGGTGATCAAAGCTAACATGTGAAAGCTGTTCAGTATGCAGACTACCTGTCTCAGGGTCCCTGGGGTTACAGTCAAACTGTAGAGAAACCACAGAGGAACCAGGAGAGCTGAAGAGAGAGTAAGGAATATCCCGATGGAGTAGCCCCACCAGGGGTATTGGTAGGTGTTGTTGTATTTCAGAGGGGTGAACTTGATCAGGGAGATCAGCAATATGCCCTGAGTGAAACAAAGAGACAGAAAACATGAATGAAAAACAGGTTTTCTTTTAGTAGTAGAAGATGACAGTCAGAGCCACATTAATTGGGTAATTATGGGTCGGTATACATTTATTTACAGATGCATAGCCCACTCATTTTACCCCATTATCTCTCCATTGTCCGCAGGCTGAGAGAAATCTTCATACTCCATATTTACTTACTGTGCAGACAGACGGTGTGATGTACTTCCAACAGTATTTCATATAGGGCCAAGGGCGGTAGCCAAGCATGTCCTGAATTTGATCGTAATAGTGATCGGCACCTTGGAGACAGATATTCATAGTCAGCTGTTGGAGCTTGCTTTGGTTGTGTGTGTGTGTGTGTGTGTGTGTGTGTGTTGAAGAGCAACATTCTCATCTTCTCACAGGTATCTTAACTATGACTGGAGTGATGTAAATCTGAGCACATTATAATGTCACGATGGCAACAATTGTGATAAAGCCCATGTTGAATATAATCAGCAGTATCATCTAGGGAAATTGTATAAGTGCTGATAACACCAGTCAAATGTATGTTTCCATCAAAGTTACTATAACTTTGATGGATGGTAACTGTCTTTGAATAACAACATCCTGTAACTCACCATACACCCATCCCAAACAAACAGGTTCCAAAATTGCAAAAAACATTAGTGGCATTCCACTACAAGCGTAGTAGTCAAACAGCTGAAATATATAGAGTCCACCCTGCAAGAGTTAGAGAGAGGAAGAAACTTACAGACAGACCAAGAGATATAAATGCATCTAGGGCTTCATTCTTACTTTAAACTACACATGATAAAAAAACAAACTGACTTACCTCAGTGACCATCAACAGTCCAACAAGGAAGCATCCGACACTTACGGCCAGCAGAAGTAGTTTACGTCGAGAACCAGTCAAGAAGACGGAGGGATACATGTCTGATATGCTTGTGATAATGCCTTCCAGAGACACAAACTGTGGGGACAAAGTTTTGTTTCCTCTGTTACTCATCAAAAGAAAAATAACTGAAGAGCATCAAACATAATGTTCCTCAAGCTTACATCCTATTAAGATGTATTTACCACAATGTAATGCTAACCACCTACCTCACTGTCCAGTCCAAGGAGGATGATCATAATAAAGAAGAATGCAGCCCAGAGCTGGGGAACAGGCATCATGGCTACTGCCCGAGGGTAGGCGATGAACGCCAGGCCAGGGCCTGAAAGTAATCCATACCAGATGCAGAGTGTTAGCCAAGGCCCCATAGGTGATGCAGCTTTCAGCTCCAACCTCATTGAAATGCTCAGAGCCATTTAACACGGAGAGCTGCTTCATTTTGACCCCTCCAATCAGCATGTATAAAAAATAATAGATCATGTATGTAATTGTGTTGCATCGCAAACAATCAAATACCTGATTCAGCCACTGCTGAGATGTCGACACCCAACTCTTTCGCCATGAAGCCAAGAACAGAGAAGACTGCAAAGCCAGCCACAAAGCTGGTTAAACTGTTCAGCAGGCAGAGGGCAAATGAGTCTCTGTAAGTGAGAAAGATGACTGTGTATCCTGAGTCATGTGAACAAGAGGGAGGTAATTAGACAGTACAGAAAAATATTTCTTTTGCTTACCTGTAGCAGTTGTTGTTGTATTTGTTGTAGCTTCCCAGAGACGGCAAAGAACCTACGCACACACAACAGGAGAATAATATCTGGCTCCCAGCATCCATCCACACCTTAAAACAAACAATGAAACATTTTAGTTGTTTTATCTATTTTTTTTTTTTTTTAATCTCCCCTTTTAGATTTTACTAGTCATGCATTACATTCATGATTACTCTACTTTAGTGGTTCCTAACCAAACAACATTAAAAAAAAATCAATTACTTTAAATCAAAATTAGCCAAATCAATTGCTATACTTTACAAGGTAAAGGATTTGTTGAACGAGCATGCCTTGTATATTTTGTATTGTTCAGTCGTCGTCCCCTACATAACTTATTGCCTAGAAATATGGGGGAATGCATATCCTACCCATACTAGACCTATTTTCATTCTTCAAAAAAGAGCTGTACGGATTATCACAAAATCAAACTACAGAGAACCATCAAATGGATTATTTATTAAATTAAGGGCTTTCAAATTCATGGACCTAGTGGACTATAAAATAGCATTGATAATGTACAAGGCATATAACAATCTATTACCTTGTGAAATGTTGAGCATGTTTAAAAAAAGGGAATGCAGATACGAGCTCCGAGGGAAACATATGATGGAGAAAATAAAATCCAGGACCAAAATAAAAGATCAATGTATTTCTGTGAGGGGTGTGGATGTATGGAATGGTCTAGACGATGAATTGAAGATGTGCCAGTCAGTCCTCGAATTTAAACGTTTGTTCAAAAGTAAGGTATTTGAAAAATATGATGACTCAGATACCATTCTGAAGTTATTTGGGATCTTTTGTGTAAAATGCTATAATATTTTGTTTAATGTTTTGAAAAATTTTGATCTGATCAAGCTGATCTGATAAGAAGGGTAGGCGAAAATAAGCGCTAGCTTCAGCCTATGCCTTTTCGGTTGTGGATATTTTCATTTATACTGACAGAATGTGTATTTATTTGTTTATTTATTTATTCATTTTTCCTGTTAAACAGTGTAAATTTAAATGACCTGACCAAAATAAATTATTTTTCATTCATTCATTCAAAAAAAAGCAACGTAAAATTTCAATTTCAAATGTGTTTCAAAAATATTACGTGACATAAACTGAAAACATGTACCTTCAAATCACTCTTATCTCACAAACTTTAATGCAGACTTCGTTCCACATGGGAATTCTTATTTCAGAATTTCATTTGACAGACAGTATTTATTTATTTCTGTATATATTTATTCCCCATGTGTTCTCTTTCCGTCATGTACTCTTCTCATACAAAGAGACAGTTAATAAGTGGAAATCAACGGTTGGTTGGTGGCCTCACTGACCAGCCCCCTCTTTTTAATGTCCTGCATCCCTCTTGTAAATGTCCTGTTTCTCCTTTGATGGATCATCGTGGGAAATCTTGAAAAACTGAAGACGCTCCGTCGGTGTCACTTTATGTTGTGGGAATTTCTCTAACCCCTGATTGGCTCTACATCTACAGTCAGGTCCATAAGTACACTCCTGATTAAAATCTTAAGACTAGTTGAGAAATTGCAAGAATTTACATTTTGCACTGTTGGATCTTAAAAAGGTTTTAAGTAGAGCTTCAAAATGCAAAACGAAGAAATGGGAGTGAGACAAAAAAAAAAAAATGAGTAAGCAATTTATTGCAAACAATCATTAAACTGAAATAGGCTGTTCATCAGCTGATCAAAAGTTTAAGACCACTGCCTTTAAAAGCCCAAATCTTTGCAAAAATGTGGATTCTGTGTCATTTTCTGTAAGGTATCCACACTGTCATGACCTCCTGATGGCAAAGGCAAAAAAAACTTTCTCTCCTTGCACGCGGTCGGATTGTTGAGCTGCATAAGCAAGGCCCAACAACAAGGCCCTCACAGCGTGCCATTGCTGCTGAGGTTGGATGTAGTAAGACAGTCGTCTTAAACGTCTTATAAGATCCTGAGGGTTATGGAACAAAAAAGTCAAGTGGTAGACCCAAAAAAAATTTACCAGCCCTGAGCTGGAGGATCCAATTGGTTGTCCATCAAGACACGGAACAATCCTCGGCCAAAATTAAGCTTGTCACTGCTGCCAACTGCAGTCCCATAACCATCAGACGGCATCTGCGAGAGCAGGGTTTTAAGAACAAAAAACGTCTTCAAAGGCCTCGTCTCCTTCAACGGCACAAAATTGCCCGATTGGAGTTTGCACGAGAGCACCAAACATGGGACATTGAAAGGTGGAAGAAAGTTTTATTCTCTGATGAGAAAAAATGTAACTTTGACGGTCCTGATGGCTTCCAACGTTACTGGCATGACAAGGAGATCCCACCTGAGATGTTTTCTACACGGCACAGTGGAGGGGGCGCCATCATGATCTGGGGGGCTTTCTCCTTCAATGGAACAATGGAGCTTCAGGTTGTGCAGAGGCATCGAACGGCAGCTGGCTATGTGGAGATGTTGCAGGGGGCGTCCCTCATGACTGAAGGCCATCGTCTGTGTGGTAATGACTGGGTTTTTCAACAGGACAACGCTGCAGTTCACAATGCCCGCCTGACAAAGGACTTCTTCCAGAGAAAGAACATCACTCTTTTGAACCATCCTGCGTGTTCCCCTGATCTAAATCCAACTGAGAACATTTGGGATTGGATGGCAAGGAAAGTTTACAGAAATGGACACCAGTTCCAGACAGTGGATGCCCTCCATGAAGCCATCTTCACCACTTAGAGCAACATTCCCACTAGCCTCCTGGAAACACTAGCATCAAGCATGCCGAAACAAATTTTTGAGGTGATTAACAAGAAATCTTTTTTTGCCTTTGCCATCAGGAGGTCATGACAGTGTGGATACCTGACAGAATTTCCCTGGTTGGGATCAATAAAGTATATCTATCTATCTATCTATCTATCTATCTATCTATCTATCTATCTATCAGAAAATGACACTGAATCCACATTTTTGCAAAGATTTGGGCTTTTAAAGGTAGTGGTTTTAAACCAGTAGGCACGACTATACAATACAGATGAAATGTTAGTGTTAAGTGAAATAATGTATTGTTCAGTCTTTAATCCCACCTGAGGATCTGTGAGGCGGCCTGGATTAGGAAAGAGGTAAAATCGAACGCCATCTGAGGCTCCTGGTAATGTCAGACCTCGAATCAGCAACGCTATAATCATCACGTAGGGAAAAGTAGCTGTGAAATATACGACCTGAGAGAGAGAACCACCAAAATACAACAATTACAAGAGGGGAGGTCAAGTTTCATTACAGATTATCATTACAGATTATCACTCAAATGTATAAATGGGAAAATGTTATGACACATAAATTACAATGCTGCATTTTTAACAGGCAGTATTAAACATGCCATGCAATTATACATTATTTACAACTAAGCTCAATTAACACTGCGGCAAATGTGCATCTTAATGGTGATAGCATTATACTTCAGCCTACCTTTAAGTTGCAACCACTATGACCAATTATTTACATCAGATATTGCATAATGCAAAAGGAACAAAACATAAAAAAAGAGAAAAGAGAGAACTGGGTAAGGGTAAGAAGGGTAACATATGAATTCACCTTCCCTGAAGACTTGACTCCTTTCCAGACACAGAAGAAACAGATAATCCAGCTTAGCAGAAGAAACCCAGCCAGATCCCAGCGCATACTACCCATCTCCTCGATTCCTCCAGACAAGCCCAAGATCCTTCTTCTAAAAATATAAATATCAATGATTGCTTAGGAAATTGTGCTTCTCACAAAACAATTAAAAACAATTGCTTCAATGATTATGTAAATGTGAATACGTACTGCCAGAATTCCTGAACCGAAGATGTTGCATTCCCCAAAATCTGTCCATTTGCTGTGTGATTCTGAGCCAAATCAATGCAGTTCTCTTATCGTGGGAGAGTAAGAATAACAAGTGAGAATGGCATTTTGTTAACATGTTGATGAATAGTTCTTGTATAAGTCTTGTGTGTGTGTGTGTGTGTGTGTGTGTGTGTGTTATAATTCTGTGTGTGTATTATAATTCTGACCATTTGGTCACCAAAAGTGTCCAAAACTAAAGATCATCCCCGAAAAAGAGTTTTTCACTAATTTACACCTACTGAAGGAGAGGGTGGTTAAACATGTTCTGACCTGATTACCTCAAGAGCTCTTATTTGTTTTGTGAGGACTAAAAAAATCTTCGAAGTAAAAGACAAGAAAAAGACAAGTGCAAATTACTTATCAGTTCAAAAATTTGGCTCCCAAAACGACAGTAACATGAAAACGACGTGACAGGTGTGTGTACCTGTGTTCCAGGTGTTGTTACAGTTGGCCCAGGGAAGCTCGGTGTTGAAGGAAAAGAGGAGATAGAGGAAGGCCCAAGCCAGTATGATGATGTAATACATGACACCATAGAGCAGGATCACTTGACTACCGTAGCCTACACCTATCGGCAAAAACGTGTTATTATCTGCAAATATGTGAAATATTACCATTTACAGTGTGAAAGTACTGCATATACTGTGTTGTATGTTGAACTAGGAGTACCTTGAAAGGCAGGACATATTTTCCTCCAAGATGTGATTCCACCTTGACTGGTTAACTGTCCCATAGACACCTCCAAAAAGAAAAGGGGGATTCCACAGGTAAACAGGAACAGGACATACGGGACCAAGAAAACTCCTAATGTGAAAAATTTTGTAGGAAAAAGAAGGCAAATTTATGCAAGACACATTGCATTTGTAATAAATACCGTTACTGTAGTAATACTGAAATAAAATCCATATTATAACTGAAATTCAGAAGTTCATGAATTATACAGTGCATCCAGAAAGTATTCACAGTGCTTCACTTTTTCCACATTATGTTATGTTACAGCCTTATAGCAAAATTGGTTAAATTCATTCTTTTTTTTTGAGATTTTTGCAAATGTATTAAAAATAAAAATAAAAAAAAAACTGAGAAATCACAGCCAAATAACAGCAATTATGATGCCACAAGCTTGGCACACCTATGTTTGGGCAGTTTGGCCCATTCCTCTTTGCAGCACCTCTCAAGCTCCATCAGGTTGGACGGGAAGCGTCGGTGCACAGCCATTTTCAGATCTCTCCAGAGAAGTTCAGTCACATTCAAGTCTGGGCTCTGGCTGGGCCACTCAAGGACATTCACAGAGTTTTCATGAAGCCACTCCTTTGATATCTTGGCTGTGTGCTTACGGTCGTTGTTCTGCTGAAAGATGAACCCAGTCTGAGGTCAAGAGCGCTCTGGAGCAGGTTGAATGAATGAATGAATGAATGAATGAATGAATGAATCAATCAATCAATCAATCAATCAATCAATCAATCAATCAATCAATCAATCAATCAATCAAGTTTATTTTGACCAAGATTAGCAACAGGAATACAAAGTCCATACAAGTACATTAAGTGAAATCAGAATGGTGAATATCAAATAAAGTAAATATACATGCTTAATAAATACCAAGTAAAAGGCCGAAACAGGAATAGGCAGAAGCCAAAGGCTTATTTTAGCCTATCCTTTATCCTATCAAACCAGACTAAATACTCCCATAATGGTAAAGGAGAAAACTCCCATAATGGCAAAGGAGAAAAGGTTTTCATCCAGGATGTCTCTGTACATTGCTGCATTCACGTTTCCCTCTATCCTGACTAGTCTCCCAGCTCCTGCTGCTGAAAAACATCCCCACAGCCTGATGCTGCCACCACCATGCTTCACTTTAGGGATGGTGTTGGCCTGGTGATGAGCGGTGCCTGGTGTCCTCCAAACGTGACGCCTGGCATTCACGCCAAAGACTTCAGTCTTTGTCTCATCAGACCAGAGAATTTTGTTTCTCATGGTCTGAGAGTCCCTCAGGTTACTTTTGGCAAACTCCAGGTGGGCTGCCATGTGCCTTTTACTAAGGAGGGGCTTCTGTCTGGCCACTCTACCATACAGGCCTGATTGGTGGATTGCTGCAGAGATGGTTGTCCTTCTGGAAGGTTCTCCTCTCTCCACAGAGGAACTCTGGATCTCTGACCATCGGGTTCTTGGTCACCTCCCTGACTAAGGCCCTTCTCCCCTGATTGTTCAGTTTAGATGGCCGGCCCGCTCTAGGAAGAGTCCTGGTGGTTCCGAACTTCTTCCACTTATGGATGATGGAGGCCACTGTGCTCATTGGGACCTTCAAAGCAGCAAAAATCTTTCTGTACCCTTCCCCAGATTTGTGCCTAGTAGGGCTGTTAGTCAACTGGTCGATTTATTGGTCGATACGTTCTTGGTCGATCAAAATCTGATTGGTCAATTATTTGCTGTATTAATTTGATCAGGAGTAAAGCACTAAGTGCCAATGGGGGTGTTTTCACAAACAAACGGTTTCACAGGTAACAGTCTCAGAACACCCCCCTTGTTTTCACAATTTTGGATTAGCCCAACCCACTGGCGGAGACAGATAGGTAGGCCCGTATGTTCTGAATTGAAGAAAAAATTAGCCCTGGTTTTCAGAATATTTGCTTAATTAAGAACGTTTAATGAACATTAGTCCTCTACCATGTCAAAGACATCGTCAGTGTGGCAGCATTTTACCAAAATAAATAGAAAAAAAGTCGAATGCAAACTTTGCGAACAACATTTTGCGTATCACAGCTCAACAACCAACATGGCATATCACCTGTAAACGGTGAGCTAACATGTCTGCGTTAGGTTGCTCCGTCAGTTTGGAGTATAAACATATCAGAATTGGCATATTTCAAAGTTGTAGTCTAATAATCATTTTATAACTGCAGGGGCACACACCCACGACGACGGCAACTTCCTCCAGTCTGTTCATGTCTCAGATGTTCAGCCTCGCTCTGTGCGAGGACACGCACAGTGCAGGCTGGAAAAATAGTGGAAGGTCCTGTCAATTATTATAACATATGACAAAAACAATTGTCTAAATTATGTTGCATATACCTCAGCAGTTCTTGTGCTGGTGTTATTAGTTGACATAGTACTATTTTCAAAAATCATAGGCTATGATGTTGCGTAGGCGCACGTGATGCAGCGCTGTCAGAGCCGACCAACTCCAGTGTGTCATTCAGTGCAAAATAATTAGGTAAAAAACGATTTAATATACTGCAAATACTAGTTGTTTATTTATAATTTATTTATGCAGGCAAGGCTACCTGGTCGGCTACTGCCCCTCAACTGAATTTACCACAGGTGGACTCCAATTAAGCTAAAGAAACATCTCAAGTATGATCAGTGGAAACAGGATGCACCTGAGCTCATTTTTGAGCTTCATGGCAAATGCTGTGAATACTTACGTACATGTGATTTCTTAAATTTAGATTTTTAATAAATTTGCAAAAAACTCAAAAAAAAAACACTTTTTTTTCACATTGTCATTATGGGGTGTTGTGTGTAGAATTTTGAGGAAAAAGATGAATTTAATCCATTTTGGAATAAAGCTGTAACGTAACAATGTGGAAAAAGTGAAGTGCTGTGAATACTTTGCGGATGCACTGTATAATTCATGCACTTCTTCTGAGTACTTTCTGTTATACGAATGAAACTTTTATCTTTTACACACTCACCACCTCCATTTTTGAAGCACAGATAGGGAAACCTCCACACATTACCCAGACCAACCACTGTTCCAGCCACGGCCAAAATGAATTCTCTTTTGTTGGCCCATTGTCCTCTGTCCTGACACTCTGATCGTGCACGACCCTGATGCTCTTCATCTGTCATCGGCTTCACCTCGCCTTTGCTTGCTGGCTGCATTGGGTCTGGTGGTGAACTGCGTTCTGCTGTTGTATTCAAACAGTATTGGAGTTATGAGAGGTGATCATTTTATATTGCTGTCTGTCATATAGCTTGTCTGTTCTAGGTAAGATCTACCTAAAGCTGTACACGCTGAACCTCATAACTATGAAACTATGAAAGATGAAACATTTCTAAGCCTCTGTCCTCCACACTGTCATTGTTACAAACTGCTGGTTTGAGCTGCTTCTAAATATCTCTCTTTGATTAAGAAAGAAGGTTTGCAATTAAATGGCTAAACTTTGATTTAGGAGACATGTTCAAGTATTGTCACTTCAGTAACTCGATATTTTTTTTTAAGTGGAGTAGTCATTGATTGTTATGGAAGCCAAGAAAGGCCAAGATTGTTATTTGAAATGTTTGCAAAGGGGAGGGGCAATCTGTTAAGGAATTCCTGTGTATGTGTGTGTGTGTGTGTGTGTGTGTGAAGGAGCTCCGGGTGGAGTAAAATACAGAAACAACCTTAAGATAAGTAAAATCTACAGGGGTGGGAAACAGGGAGCAGATAGGGAGAAGAGAAAGCAAGAGGGAGAAGAGGCAGAAAAAAAAAATCGATTTTTCAAAAGCATGATTGCAAATTATTATCACGACAGACCAAATGTTTTCAGTCATCCAGTTAGAGGTGCACTGTGGAGCAGTGTAGCTTTTGAAATAATCTTTAGACCGCAGATAGACTTCAGGATTTATCAGGACAGCTGCTTTATTCCAAAAAAATTATCTCTGTGAACCTGGACTGTGTGTGTGTGTGTGTGTCTTTTTGTGTGTGTAGATGGCCACATAACATTAATTAATAATGAAACCTGACCATTTCTGTTGGTGTCTCAGGAAATTTAAATAATCAGTGAAGTAACACCACTGTGCCTGTTCTGCACACAGTCTCTCTCTGAATGGGGCGGCACACTTGTAGTTTCTACTGCAGGGCGTCGCTACAAGCCAGATGAGCCACCCCCTGTATCTGGGTAACCATAAACAAAAGTAATCATGTAACCGTAAAATCAAGGAGGTATAGTTCACATTATGGAATCCATCTTGGACTCAAACATGTGGAGAGTAAGAAAATCAAGCCTAAGTAAATTAATCATGTTGCTAAAGTTATCAGCCTGGTATCTTGATAAAAATAGATACATTTTGGTTTTGGATGTTATCACATGTTAATTTAAGACAGTTTAAGCTACAAAACACGGTCATAAACTCAGCATGATAGAGGGTCTGAGACCCTGTGGGAAACAGTTTTGTCTAAATAGAGGCTGTGGGGTAAAACATGCCAGTGATGCTGGGACAAACAGAGCCAGTGGTTCAGTCTACCCTAAAAAGTTTAAACAGGCTACATAAGTACAGAGTAACCTGTGCATTGATTTTCTGATTTTCTAAAGATGAGATCAAGATGCTAAGGCAGTACAAAAAAAGACAAATAGTGGCTCACCTTCTTTGGATGATCTAAAAAAGCAGCAAGGCAAGTGTCCGAGGGGAGATCCATTCACTCTGTGGCAAAGGATGACAGGATGGCACTGAAGACGTGTATCAACCAAACAAGTAAGAGAAGTTTCCAGAACAGGTTATGCAAAAGCTGGCAAAAGCTTATTGCAACTGGTTTCAGCTCCTCAGAAAGCTCCACCATCCATCATGCCAAACCCCAGAGGCTGCGTCATAAAGAGTGTGACTTTTTGCCTCTGTTAAGTTGGTATTAATCCCAATAATAACAAAATTGTCTCTAAACTATTTGATTTTGTGTCATTATTATGTTGGTAAGTAACAGTGATACATAATAATTAGCTAACTTGTTTTATTTTCCATGGGTGCACAACAACCCTGAGGTATATAATGTAACAATTATTTGAAGCAAGTACACATTTCTTTTGCAGTAAAATCATCAAATGTAAAAAGTGGCTCATGTTACACCATTCTCCCTTACAGAGCTCTGAAATTTCACTGTAATATGTTACGTATTACAGTATATTGATATATAGTATCATATATTGATATTGTGAACTACATTGACAATTTCCATATTTTTTGGGAACGCCTCTTTAAGCCAGATGGATTTTACCTGAATAAATATGGAGTGCGACTGTTGGGTTCCAACATTTTCTACTTTGTGTGTCAGACACCAGCAGCCCCTGCCAAGGCCAAGCGGCAAGACAACCCCAAACAACCGATAAGTCGGCCCTGTGGGGAGGAACTGCTTGTGCCTGAGATAAGAACGGACCATGGAGGACAGCTGACCCAGAAAGAGGTGTCAGCTCCAAAATCAGCACCCTCACCCCAACTAGAGGAGTCTGCCCCAGCCCCCAACTGGAGACTCCCAGTCCCCACTAAGTCCCCCACTAAGTCCCCCACTTGCTCCTTTCAGTCCTGACTCCCCACTTCTGGATTTCACTGACGGGATGAAGCACCTTGTTAGTATTGGAATCCAACTTACACCTCGTCAAATCCCCATATTTTCTCCCCGTAACCCCCCTCATCGTCATGCCCTTCCCCTTCCATCACGCCTGAAACACCCATCGACCAAAAGTCGGGCCCCTCCATCCCTCATAAACCTTCATGACTGTGAATCCGACTGATATGTGCCGGGTCCAGGCTGTGATACTGATATCAATAATGTTCTCCAGGAAAAGTCAGGGCCCTATGGAGGTCAAATAGCCTTTTCAATCCCTGTGATAATAGGTACACATCGTAGCATTTACAGACCATATGGCACTTGTCTTAACAATCTGAAGTCTGTCAGTGTTCAACAGCAGTCATCCTCCTTTCCTATCACATCATCCATACAGCTGAAACTAGCTCTTTTTAATGTCAGATCATTGGCCAATAAATCTTTCTTGATTATGGATCTGATAACTGAAAGGAACTTAGATTGCATCTTTTTAGTTGAGACGTGGCTCAACAGTGTTACTGGTTCAGCAACACTGCTAGAGGCCTGTCCACCAAATTTTCAGCTCTATCAGTCAGTCAGACAAAACAGGAGAGGAGGAGGGATTGCAGCCATTTTTTCTACACAGTTAGTCTGCAATGACATTGACCTTGGTGATTTTGCATCATTTAAATAGCTTGCTTTTGAGCTCAAGTCAGAACAAGCAGTACTTACGGTTACACTATATCGGCCACCAGGATACTCATCAGCATTCCTACAGGAGTTTACAGAGCTGGTCTCACTTGCCATCACTAGATATGACAGGTTAATAATGAATGGAGACCTGAATATTCATATCAACAAAAAGAATGACTCCAATGCCACTGAGTTTATGAACATACTGGACAGCTTTGCACTCATTCAACATGTCACTGAAGCCACTCACCAGCTTGATAACACCCTAGACCTGGTAATAACAACAGGGTTAAACATTAAGAATGTTTCAGTACTTGAACTGCCCATTTCTGATCACCACTGTGTGCTCTTCAGTGCCACCCTAACCTTAACGAAAACTAAGAAGGAGTACCTGGTTAAAAAGAGATTTCTTGATGATGAGGCTGACGCTAAATTTGCTAATCTCATGAGATCATTTGAGCCACACAGCAGTGACTGCACTCTAAATGACATGGTTAAGCAATTCAACAACACCCTGTCAGCTGCTTTAAATACTGTTGCCCCGCTAAAGGTAAAAATAAAGTTTACAGACAGAATATCCCCACGGTTAAACAATAACAGTGTTAAAAAAGCAAAGAGAACATGTCGGGCAGTTGAAAGAAGCCATGAACACATATAACAAGGAAATACTATTAACTATTAATTAACTATTTTTCCAAGATTATCACAGAGAATTCAGGAAACTCTAGAATATTGTTCTCCACTATTGACCAGCTACTCAACACTGCTCCCACTTCACCACAGTTCTCTGCATCTAGATGTGAAGAATTTGCACTGTTCTTCAATAACAGAATAACATCAATTAGAACTACTATTGCTGTTAATCCAGACACCAATGCAAACGCAGGTGATCTCAGAAAATTCTGTAAAAACGATGCAACCATGGGGATATTCACCAGCATAACATTATCTGAGTTCTGTAAGACTGTCACTGAATGTAACTCCACTACCTCATGTGTTGACCCTGTGCCTACAGCATTTTTTAAACGGGTGTTCAACAGTATATGAAGTCACATCCTGGCAATCATAAACATGCCACTTCAAACTGGCATCTTCCCAGATGAGTTCAAAACAGCTGTTGTAAAACCTTTACTAAAGAAACCCAACCTAGATAGTAATGCACTAACTTTTTTGTTTGATAGGGCAATATCAAACATACCATTCATGAGTAAGATACTTGAAAAAATAGTTGCAGCGCAAATAAATGCCTTTCTAAAAGAAAATAACATCCTGGAGGAATTTCAATCAAGCTTTAGAAAACATCATAGCACTGAAACGGCGCTTGCTAAAATCGGCAGCGACCTCAGACTTAACTATGATGAAAATAAGGTCTCAATTCTTATCCTCTTAGACCTTAGCGCTGCGTTTGATACGATTGACCATGACATCTTAATCAATCGCCTCGAAAAACTGGTTGGTCTTTCTGACTGTGTGTTACACTGGTTTAAAACTTACATCAAAGGGAGAAAGTTTTACGTCAGACTGGGAGATCATGTGTCTGGGGAACAGGACAACTGCTATGGAGTTCCACAAGGGAGCTGCCTTGGTCCATTACTTTTCTCTCTATACATGCTGCCACACGATGACATCATCAGAGAGCACAGTGTATGTTTTCATAGTTATGCAGACGACACACAACTGTATATTTCTGCCGAACCAAATGATGCTACACCGATAAATTCCATCACTGCCTGTCTCATGGCAGTGAACAAACTAACTTCTTAAAGCTAAATTAAGACAAAACAGAGATCCTGTTAGTCGGCCCAAAAACAAAAAGAGAGATGCTGTCCATTAACTTGGGGAAACTGGCTCCCAGGATTAAATCTGAGGTTAAGTCTTGGCATTGTATTGGATCCAGATCTTAGCTTCAAGTCCCACATTAATAAGGTGACGAAGACATCATTCTTCCAGTTTAGAAACATCGCTAAAGTGCGACCATTTATGAAACAAAAAGTCGCTGAAAAACTAATACATGCTTTTATCTCTAGCAGACTTGACTACTGTAATGTACTTTTTACTGGCCTTCCAAAGAAAACCACTGACAGACTTCAGCTCATCCAAAACTCTGCTGCTCGCTTATTAACCAGAACCAGGAAGAGAGAGCATATTAGTCCGGTCTTAGCTGCCCTACACTGGCTCCCTGTAACATTTAGAGTTGACTTTAAGGTTCTCCTACTTGTATATGAAGCACTTCATGGGCTAGGACCAAGCTACATTGCCAACTCCCTTATTGGCTATGCACCCCAAAGAGCACTGAGATCGTCTGCTGCTGGTTTATTGGTTCCCAACAACAGTCGAAAGAAAATTGGGGATGCCGCCTTTATTACTTACGCCCCTAAGCTTTGGAACACACTACCTTTAGACATCAGGGAAGCCAGCTCACTAGGTATCTAAGAAGATTGAAAACCCACCTTTTCACTCTAGCCCTTAACTAGCTCCTATTTTATTCCACACTGTTGTCTTTTATTGTTTCATTTGCATCTTTTGTTTCATTTCAAAGTTCTCGTTTTTAGCCTTTTCTTTTTAATTCCACCCTGTGCTGTTTTATGCTTTTTAATGTTTTATTTAATGTGTTTTCAAATGTTCTTTTTATTGTGAAGCAATTTGAGCTGCAATTCTTGTATGAAAGGTGCTATACAAATAAAGTTTTATTTATTATTATTATTATTATTATTATTATTATATAGTATATTGATATTTAAGTCTTTCATTAGCTGAAGGCAGACTGCAGTCTCCTCGCTCTTGCTGCTTTTCGCCATGCTGTTCGTCATGTCGTTTTCCCCGCTTGCAGTAACCACAGCAACAAAGATGCCCCAGGATTCATTGTGAATTGAGCATGCGCAGACGTAATTGACGTAACTGACGACGGCGCATTTCAAATGATTTTAGACTGGCCACTGACCACTCTTCTTTCTGTTGTCGTGTCTTTGGGACTTTAGATGTTCCACCGTGGTCTGTTTCCCCAGGTAATCCACCGACTGCTGACAGACTTTACAGTACAACACTCTGCCGCTCTCATTTAAAATCATTGGCAGATTCATATGGCCTCTCTATGGCAGTGATCTGTGTCGCCTCAGCTCCTCTGCTGTAGATTTGATTTTCGACATCTTTTAGTTGTTAAAACAGGTTGTTTTCTCCTCTGTTGTTCCACCTCACAACATGACATTAGCCTCAGGCAGAGGGGGGCCAGCTAGCTGCTGACAGATTTATTGTTTTCTGTTGCAAGACAATAACAGAAAAGGAATGAGGAACCAGCAAAGTCAAATCTGAGTAACGTAACAAGTCCCTGGAGACCAAAACAGCTTTCTCTGCTGCACGCCACCAGGCTCTTAGAACCACCATGTCCTTTCAGCAGGATAGATGTCACATGGCCGTGTGTTTCATCTGCTGCTTGGGTGAACGGTTTATCTGAGTTGGGCAGGCCTGAAGTGGTGCACCTGCCAGCCAGCAGAGCCTCGGCCTCAGCATTTGTGTCACAGAGTGACCAGGAGAGACCTTGTTTTCAGTCTGCTTTATATTTTTCTCTTTATTTGCAGTGAGTTGAGTGTTTTCTTTATAAGTCTCCCTTGTGTGTATGTGTGTAGAGGACCTCCCCTATTTGACAGCAGCGCAGCCGCTACCACTCACCCAATCAAGCCATGATTGTTGGAGGGACAATTAAAGGCAGTCGGGACACAGGTGCGAGGCAGGCTGGCCCAGGGAGAGCTACGGACACGGGCAGAGGACGCCGCGGCGGAGTTGCGGGACGGAGTGAGTCGCCACGACTGATAGAGGCGAGTGATTAACCCTCTGGACTTATTTAATGTGCCTCCGCTGTGAGCCGGTGCGGCTTTATCTGTGCTTCTCCCCTCTCCTTTCCTCCTGCCCGAGGCTCGACCGCTGCGGACCCGGCGCAGAGTCGGACGGCTCGCTGCCTCTGGAGAAAGCACCGACCGGGGCCGTAGCCACGCCACCTGAGGCTCGCCACGCCAGCGGCCCCCACTCCTTCCTTCTACCTCCATCCCAGGCCTGGAGCTAATGGACTAAAGACTTTTTTATGCACCCCCAAACTTTTATCTGATTGAACTGTGAAAATAAACTGTTTTTTCATTGGACTTGGTACCAGAGGAAAAAAAAAACCCTGTGACATTTGCTTTATTGTTTGTGGTTTAGGAACCTTTTGAATGACTTCTATTCTTTTGGAGGAGAGGGATTTGCCCTCTGCTGTGATCATGTCTCCCAAATAGGTCACTGTGGTAGATGGAAGCAAACCTTGAGACCATTTTCTGCTGGGTATTTAGGGTAAGCTCTGGTGTCCGCTTCACAACCCTGCTTATGTGGGGAACAAATCATCAAGCCATCAACATATTGCAATGAACCTGAGCCCCCTGGCAAGTGTAACCCCCCAATGTTTACTTTCAGGGCGGAGTTGAAAACTGTGGATATCCCTGTGGACAACGAGTCCGTGTCCAGCTTTTCCCTTCAAATGAGAAGGCATATCAAAACGGACTGCTGGGATGTACTTTGTTGCTGAAAAATGCTTTTTCCAAGTCAATAACTACAAAAATGGTAGGTAGTTTTGGCATCTCGGGCACTTGTGCATTTATTGCAGCTTTTACTGCTTGTAAATCTTGCACACAATGCCACTCAAAGGGATGAGCTTCTCTGATTTTTTTAAAATGAAGAATTAGAGTTTTCTAACAACACAGTTATTCCTGTTTTCACCAGATGGTCCAAAACTGATTTGATTTCTTCCATAGAATCAGGTTTTGTTACCCATAGATGTTTTGGGATGCCTTCTAATTGTGGTGAATCTGACTCAGTGCTTACTTTAGTGAATGTTTGCAGAGCTGCCAACTCTCACGCATTGGCCGTGAGAGTCACGCATTTGATTGGCTCCACACGCTCTCACGCCACACCTCCGACTTCTCACGCTGAAGTGCTCATCAAGAGCCTTTTTTTTCCTTTTGACTAAAAACAGTTCTGTTTATCTGTGATCTATCTGTTGAGCCTGAGAAAAGCCACTTGTGATCGATAAGTTATGCCTGCAGAGCAGAGGTGGCGGCGGCTGGGCCACTTTTACAAGAGGCTCAGCCGATCAGAAGAATCTTTTTGATCAATCAGGGACTTCCCCTCACCCAACCGGCATATTATCCAATGAAATGAATGAGTTAGAGGCTACTCACGTTACAAAGTTTGTACCGCGCCCAAGCGTTCATGCACGAGCACATGCACGGTCACGCACGCAGCGCGAACGTGGATACGGTGTAAATCTTGCAACTTTCCTCTTGCCTCTGCAAAATCGTTTAATGTGTGCAGTGTGATTACCGGCAAATCGCCGCGTTGCGCAATCAATAATGAATCATGTTGTCTGTGTTGTGTCCGTTGTGCTGCTGCAACCGCATATAAACAAAAGTCGGTTTATAATGAAAGTACAGCAGTCTGTATGCACGGCGCACCTGTCAGATCCGGTAGACCTGGTGCCGGCCGGCACCGCACAGTGCGCGGCCACCCGGTCAGGTCAGGTCTACCGGATCTGACAGGTGCTGCTCCGGCTGTCAGTTGGACCTTTCTGAAGGAGGAAGTTACCTCCGAAACTTAAGGTAAATAAACATCCCTATGTCTGATTACAAGGTAGCCTACAAAAACGTCTTTTAGTTAAAAGGAACACATGATGAATGTATTTGAACTAGGCCTATATTGATTTATGCGTGTGTCGTATATAAACGTGATGACGTATATACCGGGGGCAATCCTGCTTGGGCGTGTAATGTGTGATGTGAAGGGTGACAATAGAAATGCATGTTTGAATGGTCGAACATGTTCATCTTCACAGGGCAGATCTTGTGTAAACTGTTAAACTATGGGGAAACCCCGTGCTCCTGCCAGTTTTGTGCATCTGCCACTTGTTTCTATCATCATCTGACAGACTTTGTCTGTGGATTTAGTTTGTGAGTGAGCCTGTTTGCTCTCTAAACATGCAATAGCTGTATCAGTTGTGATGTAAGCTGCTCTTCATTGCTGTGTGTGTGTTTTGCGTGCTCATGTGTCTTGGAGTTGACTGGCTGGTGGATCTTCGTCCCTGTTTCTGACTCCGTCACAAGTCAGTCTGATTCACCACAGCCTGCAGTTCTTCTGTGGACAATCTCTAGCCTAATAGTCAAAACATGGAGGGAAGACGCCGTCAGGATCAAGTTTCAGAGAGAGAGCATGTATATGTATATACCTCCACTGGCATCTTCATTTATGCAAACTAAGTGGCAACACATATCTGGACCTACAGGTCAAAGTGGGAACCACCTGAGTAAATTTTAATCTGTTCACTCCGATGTTGTCAGTCATTTCAGTCGATTTAATTTACACTTCTTTGCCTTTCTTTAAATTTCTTCAGGTCAGAGTTGAGGTTGTGTAACTTGGAGATTGCACATACCAACACACATTCAATCCCAGAGTGAACATAAATGAATATAAGCTGTGTTTTTGCTAAAACTCTTGCATGTTTTCACTCAAGCATTTATGTTATAGCAGCTCTGTTTCAGTGGTGTTTGTGTGATGAATACCATGAAACAGAAAACAGGCAATATATTCTGTGTTTCACTCACTACAGACTACAAAAGAAGCATTCATGTGAATTAAAGCATGAAACAATAACGATCTTTTATGCAATATAGTTTTCCCTGAGGTGATTTATTATTTATTTTGGTAAAACAAATTAAAGTGATTCACAAAATAATTTCCATGTTAAAAGAAGAGTCGGAAGTTGTAAAAAAAACAGAATAGTCCCCCATGTTTATGACAGCCTGTCTGATGCACCAACATCTTTCTCACGATATCTCAGCGCTCTTGTTTTCATTCTAAACAATAACTGTCAGAAACAGCATGTGTGGGTTCTTCAGTCGTGTTCAAGGGGAACGCTTCACTCTTTGTGAAGGAGTGACGTGCCTCAGAGTCGACTGTTCTCTTTGCCGACGAGCCGCCCAGCTCCTCTGCTGGAGTGCATAACACTCTGAGTCTCTGAAAGGAGGAGGGAAAGAAAAGATCCCGTTAACTCTCCACTACTGCAATCCATACTGCATTACATTAAACACAATATGGGCCCCATGAAACCTGGCACTCATGCCACTTTTATCCCTCTAGGCAGTATCAGGGTAGAAAACACAGCAGAGATGGTCTAAAAAGGGAGATATTCCACCTGCAAGAATATCTGGGACCACCTCCAAGGTCTGACTCTGAGCCCAGAACTGGCTAAACAGAGTCAAATGAAAAGGGACATGACAACAATTTCTGTTTCCAAGTAAAGTTTCAAGTAATTTTTCCATAAACCTAAAATAAAATGTAATACATATGATGCAAATCAATTTACGCAGAAACATGGCATGAATACACATAGCTAATTAAAATGTTTTTGTTTCCCATCACATCCAAGAGCTGGTCAGAACCCACTTGTGGTGATCAAAGCTAACATGTGAAAGCTGTTCAGTATGCAGACTACCTGTCTCAGGGTCCCTGGGGTTACAGTCAAACTGTAGAGAAACCACAGAGGAACCAGGAGAGCTGAAGAGAGAGTAAGGAATATCCCGATGGCGTAGCCCCACCAGGGGTATTGGTAGGTGTTGTTGTATTTCAGAGGGGTGAACTTGATCAGGGAGATCAGCAATATGCCCTGAGTGAAACAAAGAGACAGAAAACATGAATGAAAAGCAGGTTTTCATTTCGTAGAAGAAGATGACAGTCAGAGCCACATTAATTGTGTAATTCTGGGTCGGTATACATTTATTTACAGATGCATAGCCCACTCATTTTACCCCATTATCTCTCCATTGTCCGCAGGCTTAGAGAAGTCTTCATACTCCATATTTACTTACTGTGCAGACAGACGGTGTGATGTACTTCCAACAGTATTTCATATAGGGCCAAGGGCGGTAGCCAAGCATGTCCTGAATTTGATCGTAATAGTGATCGGCACCTTGGAGACAGATATTCATAGTCAGCTGTTGTAACCGTGACTGGAGTGATGTAATTCTGAGCACATCATAATGTCATGATGGCAAAAATTCTGATAAAACCCATGTTGAATATAATCAGCAGTATCATCTAGTGATGTTGTATAAGTGCTGGTAACACCAGTCAAATGTAGGTTTGTAAAATGAATGCAACCCTCACGTGAAAATGGATGTAGATTTTAATTAAAGGCTTTCTACAGCCTTTGTAAGTACTCTTAATGGTCTTTGATGGTAACTTTGATGGATGGTAACTGTCTTTGAATAACAACATCCTGTAACTCACCATACACCCATCCCAAACAAACAGGTTCCAAAATTGCAAAAAACATCAGTGGCATTCCACTACAAGCATAGAAGTCAAACAGCTGAAATATATAGAGTCCACCCTGCAAGAGTTAGAGAGAGGAAGAAACTTACAGACAGACAGACCAAGAGATATAAATGCATCTAGGGCTTCATTCTTACTTTAAACTACACATGATAAAAAAATAAACTGACTTACCTCAGTGACCATCAACAGTCCAACAAGGAAGCATCCGACACTTACGGCCAGCAGAAGTAGTTTACGTCGAGAACCAGTCAAGAAGACGGAGGGATACATGTCTGATATGCTTGTGATAATGCCTTCCAGAGACACAAACTGTGGGGACAAAGTTTTCATGTCCATTTGTTTACCTCGTTACTCATCAAAAGAAAAATAACTAAAGAGCATCAAACACAATGCTCCTCAAGCTTACATCCTATTAAGATGTATTTACCACAATCTAATGCTAACCATGCACCTGAGTGTCCAGTCCAAGGAGGATGATCATAATAAAGAAGAACGCAGCCCAGAGCTGGGGAACAGGCATCATGGATACTGCCTGAGGGTAGGCGATGAACACCAGGCCAGGCCCTGAAAGTAATCCATGCCAGATGCAGAGTGTTAGCCAAGGCCCCATAGGTGATGCAGCTTTCAGCTCCAACCTCATTGAAATGCTCAGAGCCATTTAACATGGAGAGCTGCTTCATTTTGACCCCTCCAATCAGCATGTATAAAAAATAATAGATCATGTATGTAATTGTGTTGCATCGCAAACAATCAAATACCTGATTCAGCCACTGCTGAGACGTCGACACCCAACTCTTTCGCCATGAAGCCAAGAACAGAGAAGACTGCAAAGCCAGCCACAAAGCTGGTTAAACTATTCAGCAGGCACAGGGCAAATGAGTCTCTGTAAGTGAGAAAGATGAGTGTGTATCCTGAGTCATGTGAACAAGAGGGAGGTAATTAGAAAATACAGACAAATAATCTAATTTTGCTTACCTGTAGCAGTTGTTGTGGTATTTGTTGTAGCTTCCCAGAGACTGCAAACAACCTACGCACACACAATAGGAGAAAAATATCTGGCTTCCAGCATCCATCCACACCTTAAAACAAACAATGAAACATTTTAGTTGTATTATCTTTTTTCTCACCTTTTACATTTTACTAGTCTTGCATTACATTCATGATTACTCTGCTTTAGTGGTTCCTAACCAAATGACATTTAAATAAAAAAAGCAACCTAAAATTTCAAATCACTCTTATCTTATTAACTTTAATGTAGCTTTAACTCCCACATCCCTGTGGAGGCTGGGGACATTGAACCAGAGTGGGCAATGTTCAAAGCTTCCATTGCTGAAGCTGTAGTTGTGAGCTGTGGTCTGAAGGTCATGGGTGCCTCGAGGGGCGGTAACCCTCGAACATAGTTGGTCGACACCGGTGGTCAGGGAAGCCGTCCGACTGAAGAAGGAGGCCTTCTGGGATATGTTGTCCCGGGAGACTCCCGAGGCAGTTGCAAGGTACCGACAGGCCAGAAGGGCGGCAGCCTCAGCTGTGGGGGAGGCAAAGCAGTGGGTGTGGGAGAGGTTCAGAGAAGACATCGAGACGGACTTTCGGTCGACACCAACGTGCTTCTGGAAAACCATCCAGCACCTCAGGAGGGGGAAGCGGGGGACCATCCAGGCTGTATACAGCAGGGATGGGATGTTGTTGACCTCAACTGAGGATGTTGTCAGGCGGTGGAAGGAGCACTTTGAGGAACTCCTCAACCCAACTAACCCGCCCTCTAGGGTAGAGGCAGAGCTGGAGGATGATGGGGGATCAGCGTCAATCTCTAGGGAGGAAGTCACTGTGGTAATCAAACACCTCCACAGTGTCAAGGCCCCGGGGATTGATGAGATCCATCCAGAAATGCTGAAGGCTCTGGGTGTTGAGAGGCTGTCGTGGATGACACACCTCTTCAACATTGCGTGGAAGGCTGGGGCAGTGCCGAAGAAATGGCAGACCGAGGTGGTGGTTCCCCTGTTTAAAAGGGGGGACCAGAGGGTGTGTGCAGATTATAGCGGTATCACATTCCTCAGCCTCCCTGGGAAAGTTTACTCTAAGGTGCTGGAGAGGAGGGTTCGACCGATAGTCGAACCTCAGATTGAAGAGGAACAATGCGGTTTTCATCCTGGTTGTGGAACAGACCAGCTCTTCTCTCTTGCTTGACGGCCAAATGGAGCATAAGGAGTTATTGTCATAGACAATTTAAAAAAAAAAAAAAAAAGTTATTTTTTGTGGAAAAAGCACTGTGGAGTGGCCAATTTGCGGCAAAATTGGTAGACAGTCTCATTAAGGTATGGGAAAGTATTGCCCTGAGTTTTGTGTAAATGGGACCAAGTGTTCTCAAGATGCAAATATATGAGCATAACAGCGCCACCTAGCGGCTGATTCACACCAAATTTAAACCTTCAGCGTCCTATGTGTCACTGGGCTACCAAATTTGGTGTTAATAATAACAAAAAAAAAAAAAAAAATGAAACTAATAGGGTTCCCAGCACCACTGGTACTGGAAGCCACCCTGCGCTTGGATACCTAAATATTGTGTTACTGTCCACATACTTATGGACCTGACTGTAAATCAGGCCTCAGAACAGTTACTCACCTATACAGGAAAGTGTCTACAAACAATAGGCATGATTATACAGTACAACTGAAATGTTAGTGTTAAGTGCAACAATGTATTGTTCAGTCTTTAATCCCACCTGAGGATCCGCAAGGCGGCCTGGATTGGGAGAGAGGTAAAATCGAACGCCGTCTGAGGCTCCTGGTAACGTCAGACCTCGAATCAGCAAAGCTATTATCATCACGTAGGGAAAAGTAGCCGTGAAGTAGACGACCTGTGAGAGAGAACCACCAAAATACAACAATTACAAGAGGAGAGGTCAAATTTCATTACAGATTATCATTACAGATTATCAATCAATCAATCAAACTTTATTCATATAGCATCAAATCACAACAGAAGTTATCTCATGACGCTTTACAGGTAGAGCAGGTTAAGACCACGCTCTACAGATTATAGTAGAAGATTCCCTCCTGAGTATGCTCTTGGCGACAGTGCCAAGGTAAAACTCCCCTTTAACAGGTAGAACCCTCAGGTAGAACCAGACTCAGGGTGGGCGGTCATCTACCTCTACCGGTTGGGTGGAGACAGAAGAGAGAGAGACAATGAGACAGACACAGGGAGATAACGACAAACTGGGACAGCAGACAACAACAGAAACAGCAGAGTATCCTAAACAGGTAATCTAGATGGAAGTGACACGCAGCATCCAGCCTTCTCATCTGCAGCTGGATGACCTTCCAGGATGAGCAGGACAGTATAGCCTAGACAAGACACAAAAAGCACAGCGAAAGCAAAGGGGCAGAGGACTCTGGAACAATAGCATGCACTGAGTAAAAAGGAGGGGGGATATAGAGGAGGACAGGAAGAAGATGAAAGGAAGAGGGAAGAGGAAGATTAGAAAAGAGGAAAGTGCTCAGAGCATGATATGAAGTCCCCTGACAGTCTAGGCCTATAGCAGCATAACTAAGGGCTGGTCCAGGGCAACTTGGGCTGGCCCTAACTATACTATACTATATACTCAAATGTATAAATGGGAGAATGTTATGACGCATACAATACAATGCTGCATTTTTAACAGGCAGTGTTAAACATGCTATGCAATTACACATTATTTACAACTAAGCTCAATTAACACTTTGGCAAATGTGCATCTTAATGGTGATAGCATTATATTGCAGCCTACCTTTAAGTTACAACTACTACGATCAATTATTTACATCAGATATTGCATAATGCAAAAGGAACAAAACATAAAAAATGAGAAAAGAGAGAACTGGGTAAGGGTAAGAAGGGTAGGGTATGAACTCACCTTCCCTGAAGTCTTGACTCCTTTCCAGACACAGAAGAAACAGATAATCCAGCTTAGCAGAAGAAACCCAGCCAGATCCCAGCGCATACTACCCATCTCCTCGATTCCTCCAGACAAGCCCAAGATCCTTCTTCTAAACATATAAATATCAGTGTAGGTTTAGGAAATTGTGCTTCTCACTTGTGTAAAACAATTCCTTCACTGATCATGTAAATGTGAATACGTACTGCCAGAATTCCTGAACCGAAGATGTTGCATTCCCCAAAATCTGTCCATTTGCTGTGTGATTCTGAGCCAAATCAATGCAGTTCTCTTATCATGGGAGAGTAAGAATAACAAGGGAGAATGGTATTTTGTTAACATGTTGATGAAAAGTTCTTGTATAAGTCTTGTATATTTTGTGTGCATGTGTGTGTGTGTGTATTATAATTCTGGTCACCATTTGGTCACCAGAAGTGTCCAAAACTAAAGTTCATCCTCCAAAAACTGTTTCAGAATCAGAATCAGACAACTTTATTTATCCCCTAGGGGCAATTCGGTTTAGCGGTGTACCCAGACTATGCATAAAAAGAAGAAAAAGAGGAAACAGACAAAACAGAACAATACCAGGCAGGGACAGTCAGTATATGGCACCGATACCCACAGACACTTAGTAATGGACCATAAATATGTTAAAAATAAATAAATACATGATAATAAATACAATAATAGCAGCAGTGTAGCCTCAACAGGCCATTCAATGCACAGTGCACAGCATTGTGGGCTTGGTGCAGTCAAACACAAGCTCCAAGAAAATGGAGTACATTTTTATTCATTCCACATACTACCATCGAGGTTCAGCAGCCTGACGGCACAAGGAATGAAAGATTTTGACAGACAATTTGTTTTCACAAGTGGCGCCATAAACCGACGGCCTGAAGGCATTAAGATGAAGTAGGAGGACAGGATATGGTCAGGTAGGGAAACTATTCCTCTTGCTTTTTTGACCACCTGCCTCTCCCACAAGGTACACAAGTCTCTTTGGCGGGTGCCAATTATCTTGGAACAAGTCTTCACAGTATTGTAGAGGCGGTTCTTGTCCTTGACAGAGAGGCCCCCAAACCAGCAAATAAAAGAAAATGTTAAGATGCTTTCAATAGAGGACTGATAAAAAATACATAAAATTTCCATTCACACATTAAAGGAGTTTAGCCTCAACAGGTGAACCTTCTGTTGGCTTCGCTTCACAATACTCTCTGTATTAATATTGAACCTTAATTTCAAGTCAAACATAGTTCCTAAATATTTATATGTATCAACAATTTCAACATTGTCACCATGAATAATACTTAATTCCAATTTTCCACAGTTTTTCCTAAAGTCAATAACAAGTTCCTTTGTTTTCGACACATTAAGGTCTAGGAAGTTTTCGTCGCACCAGTTGACAAAGTCAGGGAGGGCGCTACCATGGTCAGACTCTGAGCCTTGAAGAAGAGATAAAAGTGCTGTATCATCAGAAAATTTCACTAAATAGCTGCCTTCTTGATCAGACCTGCAGCTATCTGTATACAGGATAAAGAGGAGGGGTGACAGAACACAACCCTGAGGTGAACCTGTGTTTGAAGCTAGGAAATCGGACAAAGTGCCATTAACTAAAACACTCTGTTTCCTGTCAGTTAAGAAATTTAAAAATAATAGTGAGGAGTGATCAGGTAATTTAAAATAAGATGAAAGCTGGTTTATTAAAATATGTGGCTGCATCTTGTTGAAGAAAAATCTGCAAATAGAAGCCTGACATGAGATTGGGGTTTCTCCAGATGTTTGTAAACCCTATCTAGGATGAAGACCTTTGCATCCTTACCCCCCCTTCCAGCCCGATAGGCAAACTGCAAGGGATCAAGTTTGTCAGACACCAAGGACATAACCTCATCTTTCAAAATTCTCTCAAAGGTTTTCATTACTAGAGACGTCAAAGCAACCGGTCTGAATTCATTTAGCTCTCTGGGTTTTTTTGATTTGGGAATTGGAATTATTATTGAGGTTTTCCAAATGGACGGAAGCTGACAGTGATCAGCACACAGCTGAAAGAGACTCGAAAAGATTCCACTGAGCTGGTCAGCACAGTATTTTAAAGTGAGCCTGCAAATTGCATCGGGGCCGGCCGCCTTCCTTATATTTGTTTTCTTTAGTAAGCCGGTGACCCTGTCTTGTGGTATTACAAAATCTTTTTGCGGTACAAGAGAATCCCTCAACATATGAACTTCAGAGGTAAAATCAGACCTTTCAAAATGAGAGAAAAAACTATTAAACGTACCAGGCAAATCTGCATTGTTTATTCCGTTAATACAGACCAGTTGTCTGGCCTCCTCTGCATACTGGTTAATGGAGGCCATTGATTTCAAACCCTGCCAGGCTGCTCTAATGTTTCCACTGCTGAACTGCATTTCTATCTTATTCTTATAACTAGCTTTAGCCTTGGCAATTTCTCTTCTCACCTCTCTTGAGACCGACTTTTTCTCAAAAGAGTTACCCGTGTAGAAGATCCTTTTCTTTTTGTTAATAATTAATTTGAGATCTCTAGTAACCCAGGGTTTGTTATTTGAATAGATAACAACCTTTTTTGTTGGAATGACAGAGTCTGTACAAAACAAAACATAAAAAGAAACAGTATCACAAAATTCATCAGTGTCATCACAAGCACCTAGAAAACAGTTCCAGTAGGTGCATTCAAAACACGCTTGAAGTGATGAGATATTATCCTCTGACCAAATCTGGAATTGCCACTGGTACGTCTCCCTTAGCGGAGGTCCGCAAGGAAAGAAGGAGCTCACGGCTAAGAGTGAGGCGGCTACCAGAGCCTTCATTGTGTCCAGCTATCTCTTGCCAGAGGAGTGCTAATGATAGCGTTATCACACATACAAGTCCATATAACTGTGCAAGTGAGCTCTTAGTCCACATACTTGGTCCACACACCTGGTCTCACATTGACCCGTAAAAAACACAGTGTATGACACAGTGTATGACACAATAGACACAATAAAAACGAATAAAACGATGCTGGGTACGCCGCGTCGGGTCGCACACTGTGTGGAGCGCAAGGATTATAAAAATGTCCTAATGCACTCAAATCCATGGCCACTGTACTTTCTTCTGGATCCTCACATATGCACCTGTCTAACCTAATGGTTTTTTTTTATTATTATTACAGCCTTTAGTTGGACAGAAATAACCCTTCCAAGTGAAAGATAAGAAAAGACAAAGAAAAGAGTGCAAATTACTTATCAGTTCAAAAATTTGGCTTCCAAAATGTCAGGAATATTAACATGAAAACGACGTGACAGGTGTGTGTACCTGTGTTCCAGGTGTTGTTACAGCTGGCCCAGGGAAGCTCGGTGTTGAAGGAGAACAGGAGATAAAGGAAGGCCCAAGCCAGTATGACGATGTAATATATGACACCGTAGAGCAGGATCACTTGACTACCGTAGCCTATACCTATCGGCAAAAACGTGTCATTATCTGCAGATATGCGAAATATTACCATTTACAGTGTGAAAGTACTGCGTTTACTGTGTTGTATGCTGAACTAGGAGTACCTTGAAAGGCAGGACATATTTTCCTCCAAGATGTGATTCCACCCTGACTGGTTAATTGTCCCATAGACACCTCCAAAAAGAAAAGGGGGATTCCACAGGTAAACAGGCACAGGACATACGGGACCAAGAAAACTCCTAATGTGAAAAATTTTGTAGGAAAAAGGAGGCAAATTTATGCAACACACATTACATTTGTAATAAAGACTGTTACTGTAGTAATACTGAGATGAAATCTAAATTTTAATTTAATTCATGCACTTCTTCTGAGTACTTTCAGTTATAAGAGTGAAAGTTTCATCTTTTAGACACTCACCACCTCCATTTTTGAAGCACAGATAGGGAAACCTCCACACATTACCCAGACCAACGATTGTTCCAGCCACGGCCAAAATGAATTCTCTTTTGTTGACCCATTGTTCTCTTTCCTGACACTCTGATCGTGCACGACCCTGATGCTCTTCATCTGTCATCGGCTTCACCTCGCCTTTGCTTGCTGGCTGCATTGGGTCTGGTGGTGAACTGGGTTCTACTGTTGTATTCAAACAGTATTGGAGTGATGAGAGGTGATGATTTTATATAGCTGTCTGTCATATAGCTTGTCTGTTCTAGTTAAGATCTACCTAAAGCTGTACATGCTGAACCTCATAACAAACTATGAAAGATGAAACATTTCTAAGCCTCTGTCCTCCACACTGTCATTGCTACAAACCCCAGAATCCAATTTTATATTTCAGCATGTGGAGAAAAATCCACAGTCGTGCCTTTGTTAGAACTAATTTGATCACATCACTTGCCAGAGTGTCCTCAGTTTGAGCTGCTTCTAAATATCTCTCTTTGATTATGAAAGGTTTGCAATTAAATGGCTAAACTTTGATTTAGGAGACATGTTCAAGTATTGTCACTTCAGCAACACTATATAGTTTTTAAGTGGAGTCGTCTATTGTCAACTGTGTCTTGCACTGAAGAACTGCAGTCTTCACCACACACACGGCTCTGCTGCAGCTGTATGTAACACCACACTGCTGCACCTTCAGGCTCTATAGCTCTTTGGCCACAATAAGCAAAGGTATGTTTGGAGATAAAGGAGCAGCGTTTCATGAAAAGAACACCTTGCCAACTGTTAAATTTGGGGGTGGATCCATCATGCTTTGGGTTTATGTTGCAGCCAGTGGGACAGGAAACATTGCTCGGGTGGAGGGAAGAATGGATTCACTAAATACCAGCAAATTCTGGAGCCAAACATCACAGCATCTGTAAAAAAAGCTGAAGCTGAAAAGAGGATGGCTTCTACAACAGGATACTACCACTAATAATAATAATAATAATAATAATAAATTTATTTATAGAGCGCTTTCCATCAATGTGCTTTACAAAGGCTAAAAACAGCACAGAAGCACAAACAATCACGTAAAAACATTGAAGACAACCATTCTAAGAATTACACACAACAGAAAACAGGTGGGTCTTCAGCTTTAATTTAAAAACATCAACTGAGCATGCCAGTCTAATGTCCAGTGGAAGACTGTTCCACAACATTGGTGCTCGGATTAGAAAGCCCGCTCACCAGAATTCTTCTTTATCACCTTCGGGACACTTAGTAGTCCAGACCCCTGAGAGCGCAAGGAGCATGCAGGCACATAAAGATTCACCAGTTCAGTCAAATAAGGTGGTGCAAGACCATTTACTATTTTATAGGTTAGCAACAGCACCTTAAAATCAGCTCTGGAAGGCTCAGGAAGCCAGTGAAGAGAGGCTAGCACAGGACTGCTCATATTTAGATGAGCCAGTCAGAATACAAGCTGCTGCATTCTGCGCCATCTGCAGGCTTCAGAAACATTTCTTAGGCAACCATGACAAAAGGACATTACAATAATCCAACCTGGATGTAACAAAGGCATAAGAACCTCAGCATCTTTCAATATTAGGTTTGATCGAATCTTTGCAATCTTTCTTAGACGAAAAAATGCAACACGTGCCCTTTCCTTTACATGAAGGTCAATAGAAAAAGTACAATCAAAAAGGACACCAAGATTCTTTACTCTGTCTTTGCAATGAATAACACAGTCATCAAGAGAGAGTAGGCTGATCATACTGGTGGCTAGATTTTGCTGGTCCAATGAAAATCATTTCAGTTTTTGCTGAATTTAGTAATAAGAAATTAGCTGACAACCAGTTCCTCACAGCAGCCAGACAGGTATTTAGCCTGGTTAAACCAGCTCCATTTCCAGTTGAAACTGGCAGAAAAAATTGTAAATCATGAGCATAAAAGTGAAATGATAATCCAAATGAATGCATAATCTGGCGCCAAATACAATGAAAATAACAGTGGGCCTAGGACAGAACCCTGTGGGACTCCATGCCAGGAAATGACTCTGAGAACTTGTTATTATATACAACACATTGAGATCTTCCTGTCAGGTAAGAGCCCAACCACTTAAGCGCCTGACCCGAGATGCCAAAGTGTTTCTTGAGCCTGTCCAAAAGTATGCCGTGAACCACTATGTCAAAAGCTGAACTAAGGTCCAACAACACCAGAACTGTAGTTGAATCTGAGTCAGCTGCCAACAATAAGTCATTTACCACCATGGTGAGTGCTGTTTCTGTGCAGTGGTTACCCCGAAATGCAGACTGCAATGGCTCAAATAAATCACTGAGTGATAAATATTTCATAAGTTGAACTGAGACAATTTTCTCAAGAATTTTGGAAAAACAGATTTGACACAGGTCTGTAATTTGCCAAGGAGTTTGCATGAAGATTTGATTTTATAAATAGCAGTTTAACCACAGCAGATTTAAAGCAAGCTGGAAAAATTCCGGTGGAAAGTGATAAATTCATTATAGTTAAAACATAAAAACCTAAACTTGACCATAGCTCTTTAACAACCCATGCTGGCAGAGGGTCCAAAGAGCAGGTTGTACATCTTGCAGCCATAACAGCTTTAGTGAAATCAGGCAGAGAGATGAGCTCCAACTCAGAAAAAGCCCATCCTGTAAAATTGGGCAAAATGGGAGCATCACAAGAGTCACTGATAGAAGACTTTGATAGCCTGTTTCTGATGTCATCTACTCTCTCATTAAAATACTCCATAAAATCACATGCTAAAAGATCAGTGCTGCTGATTGGCTGCTGATTGGCTGTTGACACTGTGTGAGCCTCACACAGATAAAAACATAAATCAGCAGTCAAGGCGTTATTAATCGTCCTCAATAACATGTTCAGCTTCACACGTTTGCCAGAGCGAGTTCCAGGGGCACGCTTGTGTCTCCTCTGTGGCAAAAGGATTGGCTCACACTGAAGAATTATCACACCAAGAATTGTGGAGGACATGAGCAGTAGCGGTTTTAGGCATGGGCGCATCACTAAAACTGTCAGTCAAACAGAGTCAGCCAAAAAAAAAAAAGTTCAGTTCAATAGTTGATGAAACTGAGCTCTCTGTGCTTTTACTGCTGCAAACAATGGCTGATCCTGATGATTTTCACTGGTTACTTTTTATTTTCAAATGTATTCATTTCAACTATCCCCCTTACCTCAAACAATACCTGACCCCTTACAGTTCACAGTATAACCTCCGTCATACAGACTCCATATTTTTCTGTGTTCCTAGAATACATAAAGAACTTGGTCTGTATGCCTTTCACTATAAAGCCCTCTCTGACTGAAATAAGCTACCCATTTCCCTTCGAACCATTTCTTCTGTTCATCTTTTTAAGAAATCTCTGTTTTTTCATTTACAAACACACTGCTCGTGCTATTAGCTTTGCTGTGACTGGAAAATCATCATCATAGCTGGTGATGGTGGGGGGTGTTAGGCTGGGAGAGCTTTTTTTTTTTTTGTAATGTTTGGGTTATGTCTGTGTCAATTTGTCTTTTCTCTCAATTTGTCTTTTGTCTTTTCTCTGTACAGGTTGTCTTGTAATGTTATTGTCTGGTTTGTCTCTCTGTTTGGGACCCCCTCGAAAACGAGATGATTCATCTCAAGGGGCTATCCCATCAATAAACAATGTGCTTATAGCGTCCAATGTGCTTATATATTGTCTTTTTTCCATATACCAGAGAGACTGTTTTTACATCTTTTCAAGTAAAAAATCACCAAAATGTGCTGTTTTTAAAGGGGTGCACAAACTTTCGCATACAACTTTGAGTACAGAGTAACCTGTGCATTTATTTTCCGATTTTCTACAGATGAGATCAAGACGCTAAGGTAGTACAAAAAAAGTGGCTTACCTTCTTTGGATGGTCTAAAAAAAGCAGCAAGGCAAGTGTTCGAAGGGAGATCCGTTCACTCTGTGGCAAAGGATGGCATGATAGGCAGGATGGCACTAAAGAGGTGTATCAACAAAACAAAGGGAAGTTTCCAGAACAGGTTATGCAAAAGCTGGCAAAAGCTTATCGCAATCAGTTTGAGCTCCTCAGAAAGCTCCACCATCCATCATGCCAAACCTCAGAGGCTGCGTCATAAAGAGTGTGACTTTTTGCCTTTGTTAAATTTATGGTATTAATAACTAATAATGGTATTAATCCCAATAATAACAAAATTGTCTCTAAATTATTTGATTTTGCCAGCAGTGGTACATAATAATTAGACAACTTGTTTTAATTTCCATGGGTACAGAACAACCCTGAGGTATATAATGTAACAATTATTTTAAACAAGTACACATTTTATGCAAAAGCTGGCAAAGGCTTATCGCAACCGGTTTCAGCTCCTCAGAAAGTTCCACCATCCATCATGCCAAACCCCAGAGGCTGCGACATAAAGAGTGTGACTTTTTGCCTTTGTTAAATTTATGGTATTAATAACCAATAATGGTATTAATCCCAATAATAACAAAATTGTCTCTAAATTATTTGATTTTGCCAGCAGTGGTACATAATAATTAGATAACTTGTTTTAATTTCCATGGGTACACAACAACCCTGAGGTATATAATGTAACAATTATTTGAAACAAGTACACATTTTTTTTTTTTTTTTTGCAGTAAAATCATCAAATGTAAAAAGTGGCTCATGTTACCCCATTCTGCCCTACAGAGCTTTGCAATTTCACTGTAATACCATCAAAATCCACTGTGGTGCTCTACCGAGAAAGGAGAGTTTTCTTGAACAGCTGGTTGAAGAAAAATTAATGGTTGGTCATAATAAAGTTATTAGAGCAGGGAGAGCTAAAAATGAGACTTTCTCCAGGCTCAGGGGGGTGCTCTTGAAACTGGCTGAAATAGTAAACCTAGTAATTACAAATTGCAGTCGCAGAAACAAATCATGTTAACCCACTATTCCTTGGATGCTGTTATAGGCCACCATGTACACACAGCTTGTATCTGAGTGAACTGTGTGACATGACTGACAGTATTTGTGTCCAGTTACAAATGTCAGGGCACCATGGACTGACAATGAACTGCGAAGCATTATGGCTGCAAAGCATTAAGTGTGATGACCGTCAATCATAAACATTGATAAGGGGCTCAGGCCATATTCCAGTCTTGGTCTGGTTCTCATTTGCATCAACACCAATGGGAGGCCTTTGATCCAGTTCAACCCAGTTTCCTCACAGCATTTTATCAATTTATTTCTATGATGCCATTCTCTCTTTCGGGATGGTGGGCACAGTGATGTTGTATTTCCAAACCCAGGTCATTACTTGCTCCTTCCAGAGCAGTGCTTACCAAAGCAGCACCATTGTCGCTGCTTTCTGCCATTCCCAGCCATTATCTTTTCACTTCACATGGTGTTAACTTAATAAAATCCATTTGTAGGTGATCAAATGGCTTGTCAGGAAGAAGGTGTGCAACTCGAGGCACTTGTATCTCACTGCCTACATTGCTGGTGGCACAGAAAATGTTACAAAATTGTTAGGAATAATTCTGAAATCCTATTGTAAACCAATATTTTGTTATTTCTACTATTATCCCCCTTTTGACACATTGTTATGTGTCAACTTTGCATAATGTGGGATATTTGGGTAGACATAGTTTGTTGTCTGGGCCATACCAAAGCTCCTGTTTGTTGCCACACTCCACATTCTTCCAAACTGCTTTCTCCTAAGGTGTTGCTCAGCTTTGCATTTCCTGTTATGCTGACAGATCTGTGGGTACATCAAAACGAATGTTAGTCATGAAGGGGTGAACTGGTTTGTTTCCTAGTCTTAAGCATCATTGTGGGCATCACATTTGCATGCTGCCACTTTTATGAGTTGGATCGCTTCCAGCAATGCTGACACCAGTGTACAGTGGGAAACTGGTTTTCCTGAGGCATTCAAGAAATTTCTGTGACGGTGACGTTTTTCCTGCCACCAATTTGCAGGCCTCTGTTGGCGCCACCAACTCAGTGGCCTGGGCAGAGAAAATCGCAACGTGTCCTGACTGCTCCTGCAAAACTGGTCTGGGCGAACACACCTGCACAATGGTGGCATGAGTTTCACCATAGTTGTTGTTGTGGGCAGAAGACTGGCAGTATTTATTGCTTGTCAGCGCTTCATGTTGACATGAGGCATTTCGTTTAATACAGTTTGGTATTTTAGCCAGCTAGCTGCTGACAGATTTGTTGTTTTCTGTTCCAAGAGAATAACAGAAAAGGAATGAGGAACCAGCAAAGTCAAATCTGAGTAACGTAACAAGTCCCTGGAGACCAAAACAGCTTTCTCTGCTGCACACCACCAGGCTCTTAGGATCACCATGTCCTTTCAGCAGGATAGATGTCACATGGCCATGTGTTTTACTGCTTGGGTGAACGGTTTATCTGAGTTGGGCAGGCCCAAAGTGGTGCACCTGCCAGCCAGCAGAGCCTCGGCCTCAGGATATGAGTGGATCCATTGTCTGCAATAAGACATCATTCCCAGATAACATATCATTTGCTTTGTTGCTTTTTTGTTTGTGGTTTAGGAACCTTTTGGATGACTTCTGTTCTTTTGGAGGAGAGGGATTTGCCCTCTGCTGTGATCATGTCTCCCAAATAGGTCACTGTGGTGGATGGAAGCTAACCTTGGGACCATTTTCTGCTGGGTGCTTCGGGAAAGCTCACAGTCAGGGTGACAATAGAAATGCATGTTTGAATATGTTCATCTTCACAGGGCAGATCTTGTGTAAACTGTTAAACTATGGGGAAACCCCGTGCTCCTGCCAGTTTTGTGCATCTGCCACTTGTTTCTATCATCATCTGATAGACTTTGTCTGTGGATTTAGTTTGTGAGGGAACCTGTTTGCTCTCTAAGCGTGCGATAGCTGTATGTATCAGTTAGTAGATTTGTAGATTTATTTATTTTTAAAAGAAATGGGACAATACATGTTAATGCACATATACATGTAAACATGTGAAATTATAGCCTTGTGGCTAATTTCCATCTCTAGTCCCATTGGCAGGTTGGTGTTGTACATAGTGTTCACATTATTAAAACACAATATAATCAGATAAAAAATAAAAAGCAAAGAAAAAAAAAAAACCAGCATAGTTGATCAAGAAACCTACAGGCCAAGGGTCAGGGGACCATACGCATTTCAGCACTGCTTAAAGGTGATGTAAGCTGCTCTTCATTGCTGTGTGTTTGTTTTGCGTGCTCATGTGTCTTGGAGTTGACTGGCTGGTGGATCCCCGTCCCTGTCTCTCACTCCGTCACAAGTCAGTCTGATTCACCACAGCCTGCAGTTCTTCTGTGGACAATCTCTAGCCCAATGGTCCTTGGCGCCGCATACCAAACAGCCATCGTCTCTGTCTCGACCCCGTCCTCTTTGTCCTCTCCTTCTGCCCTGTCCTCTGCCTCTTCTCCATGTCAGTGTCTTCTATCTTTGCCCATCATAGCTCCATGTTTAACCCACAGGAGTGTCTGTATTTCCTCTGTGCTTGGGTGGAACTGTCTCAAATTCTCTGAATGGAGTTGCAAATTCCTCACCATCTTCTGAAATGGCCATCAAGCGAGTGGCTGCTTCCCTCCCTGTGTCCACAGCTTGTAAACTGATTGTCCTGATCCTTGACCATCAGGGACTTCTACCATGGGGGCCTGAATGATGAACATGACTGGACTCAGGGTCTTGTCTCTGTGTCCGTTGTCTCTTCTATATTTCATTCCAGTCCAGGTGAGTGATGGGGAGAGTATTGGGGCGGCCGACGTGACTGATGTACCTGCTGGTAAGGACTCTGTGCAGTAGGCCGGGTGGGGCTTGACTTCTTCTTCTAGCTCATCGTTGGACAGGAGGGCCCTGGCTCTGTTGTACAGTCCAGGTTTTAGCAGTCTTATTGGTAATGGTGGCGGTGCTCGCTTGGCGTCGTTGTGGTGGGGGCAGATCCAGGTCCAGGTCCACCGAGCCCCTTTTCAGACACTGAGGAACCGCATTAGTTTTATCTCTCCCTGCCTGCTGTTGTCCGTCCCTCTTTTGACATTCATCACACCACATAAAATATGCTCTCCATTCTGCATGAAATGGTTCATTTTTAGACTTTCTTTTCCTGTTTATGTCTTTCTGCTTTGGTTGCTTTTTCTTTTTTCTTTTTTCTCTTGCTGTGAACAGCAACAGTATGGCATGACCAGTTTAAGGGTGACACTGTTTCATATGAGCTTCAGTGCACATGACAAGACACTCAGCATCTTCTCCATACAGCCGTACTCGATATGTCTATGCTGGTGTGTGCCCTCTCTCTCTCTCTCTCTCTCTCTCTCTCACTCTTTCACACACACACACACACACACACACACACACACAGACACACTGCTGATTGAAGGGATGTTTGTTCTTTATTTTTCTTGATTCATGTTGAGTCACTTAAATTTTCATGAGCCCATTGAAACTTGAACAAAGCTCAATTATTTTACTGTTGGACAAGTTAATTTGTGCTGGATCTTCCTCAGCCTTCAGTGGTGAACAGATGAGCACAAAGATGGAAGCATAAATGTGTTCAGCGGTTTCAGGAAATGCTCCCCATAGGAACTGAAGCACTTGACATAGAGGCAGAAATGGTGGCCAACATCTGGTCTCAGTCTGGGGAAGTCAGGAAAATGGGATTTTGCCCAAAACTTTGGAAGTATTTCTTTAAAAATCCTTGTCACACACAGCAACATCCTGATTAAACCAGAAATGTCAAAACATGGAGGGAAGATGCCTTCAAGATCCTGACCAGAATGAAACTTTCATTCTGGTCACGAGCACAAAAGCCAAAGTTTAGATTTTGGACTTTTAATTTGCAGGGTTACAGATGAACTAAATGACAGGACTGTGACGAGTCCAGCTGCCACAGTCACACAGGGTTTCCTCTGTTTGGCTGCAGGGGCTGAGAGGGTTTAGTTGCCGTTAGCAGTTTCCTCCACTAGATGTAGCCACATACACATGAAAAGCCTAGGGGAGCCTCTGTAACTGTTCAGCTCTCACCTTAGAGAGAGAGAGAGCATGTATATGTATATACCTCCACTGGCATCTTCATTTATGCAAACTAAGTGGCAACACATATCTGGAGCTACAGGACAAAGTGGGAATCACCTGAGTAAATTTTAATCTGTTCACTCCGATGTTGATTCATGAGTTTTGTCCGTCATTTCAGTTGATTTAATTTACACTTCTTTGCTTTTCTTTAAATTTCTTCAGAGCAGAGTTGAGGTTGTGTCACTTGGAGATTGCACAAGTCAACTAGGGCTGTCCCAATTAATTGATTATGTCGGTGACGTAAATACGTCGACACGTACAACATACCGTCGAGGTGTTGTTGATTACGTCGATTACGCAATTTACGCAATCAGCGTACAGCAGACGTTGACATTCATGAACAGAAGTGGAAAAAAATGGAAGCAGTGGCACCACAAAACAGCCAAAAAGACTGTCAAAGACATCAAAAATGTGGAGATATTTTAAAGAGAAACCAAATGACTTGGTCGTCTGCAGCCTTTGCAAAACAGAGATGGCGTACCACAACAGCACCACAGCGATGAACGAGCAACTGAAGCGGCGACATCCTGGTGCTGCTGGAGGATGACAGGAAGCAAAAAGCTGGACAATCGTAAGTCTAACTAACTAATTACCAACTAACGCGAATTTACGGTAACATGGTAGCGTGAATGAGGTAAAGCAACACTAGGTAACTTTGACTGCACCCCGCTGCTTCGAGAAACGAAACTTAACGATGCACGTTAATATGTTGCACATAACAAAACAAACAAAAAAAAAAAAAATAGATAGATAGATTACTTGAAAAATTAATCGTTTGACTAATTGAATAATCGTAAACATAAATAAATGTAAGCTGTGTTTTTGCTAAAACTCTTGCATGTTTTCACAAAACCATTTATATTATAGCAGCTCTGTTTCAGTGAGGTTTGTGTGAAGAATACCATGGAACAGAAAACAGGCAATATATTCTGTGTTTCACTCACTACAGACTACAAAAAAGCATTCATGTGAATTAAAGTATGAAACAATAACGATCTTTTATGTAGTATAGTTGTCCCTGAGGTGATTTATTATTTATTTTGGTAAAACAAATTCACAAAATAATTCACAAAATAATTTCCATGTTAAAAGAAGAGTTGGAAGTTGTAAAAAATCAGAAGAGTCCCCCATGTTTATGACAGCCTGTCTGATGCACCAACACCTTTCTCACGATATCTCAGCGCTCTTGTTTTCATTCTAAACAATAACCCTCAGAAACAGCATGTGTGGGTTCTTCAGTCGTGTTCAAGGGGAACGCTTCACTCTTTGTGAAGGAGTGACGTGCCTCAGAGTCGACCGTCCTCTTTGCCGACGAGCCGCCCAGCACCTCCGCTGGAGTGCATAACACTCTGAGTCTCTGGAAAGAGGAGGGAAAGAAAATATACCATTGACTCTCCATTACAGCAATCCATACTGCATTACATAAAACACAATATGGGCCCCATGAAACCTGGCACTCATGCCACTTTTATCCCTCTGGGCAGTATCAGGGTAGAAAACACAGCAGAGATGGTCTAAAAAGGGAGATATTCCACCTGCAAGAATATCTTGGGCCACCTCAAGGGCTGACTCTGAGCCCAGAACTGGCTAAACAGACTCAAATGAAAAGGGATAATTTTTCATCTGTGCCATAAAACCTAAAATTAAAGGTAATACATATGGGCGCCAATCAATTTAAGCAGAAACAAGGCGTGCTCTCTGGCATGAATACACATAGCTAATCAAAATGTTTTTGTTTCCCATCACATCCAAGAGCTGGTCAGAACCCACTTGCGGTGATCAAAGCTAACATGTGAAAGCTGTTCAGTATGCAGACTACCTGTCTCAGGGTCCCTGGGGTTACAGTCAAACTGTAGAGAAACCACAGAGGAACCAGGAGAGCTGAAGAGAGAGTAAGGAATATCCCGATGGCGTAGCCCCACCAGGGGTATTGGTAGGTGTTGTTGTATTTCAGAGGGGTGAACTTGATGAGGGAGATCAGCAATATGCCCTGAGTGAAACAAAGAGACAGAAAACATGAATGAAAAACAGGTTTTCATTTCGTAGAAGAAGATGACAGTCAGAGCCACATTAATTGGGTAATTCTGGGTCGGTATACATTTATTTACAGATGCATAGCCCACTCATTTTATCCCATTCTCTCTCCAGTGTCCGCAGGCTTATAGAAGTCTTCATACTCCATATTTACTTACTGTGCAGACAGCTGGTGTGATGTACTTCCAACAGTATTTCATATAGGGCCAAGGGCGGTAGCCAAGCATGTCCTGAATTTGATCGTAATAGTGATCAGCACCTTGGAGACAGATATTCATAGTCAGCTGTTGTAACCGTGACTGGAGTGATGTAATTCTGAGCACATCATAATGTCATGATGACAAAAATTCTGATAAAACCCATGTTGAATATAATCAGCAGTATCATTTAGTGATGTTGTATAAGTGCTGGTAACACCAGTCAAATGTAGGTTTGTAAAATGAATGCAACCCTCACGTGAAAATGGATGTAGATTTTAATTAAAGGCTTTCTACAGCCTTTGTAAGTACTCTTAATGGTCTTTGATGGTAACTTTGATGGATGGTAACTGTCTTTGAATAACAACATCCTGTAACTCACCATACACCCATCCCAAACAAACAGGTTCCAAAATTGCAAAAAACATCAGTGGCATTCCACTACAAGCGTAGTAGTCAAACAGCTGAAATATATAGAGTCCACCCTGCAAGAGTGAGAGAGAGGAAGAAACTTACAGACAGACAGACCAAGAGATATAAATGCATCTAGGGCTTCATTCTTACTTTAAACTACACATGATAAAGAAAGAAACTGACTTACCTCAGTGACCATCAACAGTCCAACAAGGAAGCATCCGACACTTACGGCCAGCAGAAGTAGTTTACGTCGAGAACCACTCAAGAAGACGGAGGGATACATGTCTGATATGCTTGTGACAATGCCTTCCAGAGACACAAACTGTGGGGACAATGTTTTCATGTCCATTTGTTTACCTCGTTACTCATCAAAAGAAAAATAACTAAAGAGCATCAAACATAATGCTCCTCAAGCCTACATCCTATTAAGATGTATTTACCACAATCTAATGCTAACCATGCACCTGAGTGTCCAGTCCAAGGAGGACGATCATAATAAAGAAGAATGCAGCCCAGAGCTGGGGAACAGGCATCATGGCTACTGCCTGAGGGTAGGCGATGAACACCAGGCCAGGGCCTGAAAGTAATCCATACCAGATGCAGAGTGTTAGCCAAGGCCCCATAGGTGATGCAGCTTTCAGCTCCAACCTTAATGAAATGCTCAGAGCCATTTAATACGAAGAGCTGCTTCATTTTCACACACACCCCCCCCAAAAACAGCATGTATGAAAAAAAATAGATCATGTATGTAATTGTGTTGCATCGCAAACAATCAAATACCTGATTCAGCCACTGCTGAGATGTCGACACTCAACTCTTTCGCCATGAAGCCAAGAACAGAGAAGACTGCAAAGCCAGCCACAAAGCTGGTTAAACTGTTCAGCAGGCACAGGGCAACTGAGTCTCTGTAAGTGAGAAAGATGACTGTGTATCCTGAGTCATGTGAACAAGAGGGAGGTAATTAGAAAATACAGACAAATAATCTAATTTTGCTTACCTGTAGCAGTTGTTGTGGTATTTGTTGTAGCTTCCCAGAGACTGCAAACAACCTACGCACACACAATAGGAGAAAAATATCTGGCTTCCAGCATCCATCCACACCTTAAAACAAACAATGAAACATTTTAGTTGTATTATCTTTTTTTTTTATCTCACCTTTTACATTTTACTAGTCTTGCATTACATTCACAATTACTCTGCTTTAGTGGTTCCTAACCAAATGACATTAATTAATGCAGACCTTGGGAAAGGGGGGGGGGGGGGGCTACTCCCACATCCCTGTGGAGGCTGGGGACATTGAACCAGAGTGGGCAATGTTCAAAGCTTCCATTGCTGAAGCTGTAGTTGTGAGCTGTGGTCTGAAGGTCATGGGTGCCTCGAGGGGCGGTAACCCTCGAACATAGTTGGTCGACACCGGTGGTCAGGGAAGCCGTCCGACTGAAGAAGGAGGCCTTCTGGGATATGTTGTCCCGGGGGACTCCCGAGGCAGTTGCAAGGTACCAACAGGCCAGAAGGGCCGCAGCCTCAGCTGTGGGGGAGGCAAAGCAGTGGGTGTGGGAGAGGTTCAGAGAAGACATCGAGACGGACTTTCGGTCGACACCAACGTGCTTCTGGAAAACCATCCAGCACCTCAGGAGGGGGAAGCGGGGGACCATCCAGGCTGTATACAGCAGGGATGGGATGTTGTTGACCTCAACTGAGGATGTTGTCAGGCGGTGGAAGGAGCACTTTGAGGAACTCCTCAACCCAACTAACCCGCCCTCTAGGGTAGAGGCAGAGCTGGAGGATGATGGGGGATCAGCGTCAATCTCTAGGGAGGAAGTCACTGTGGTAATCAAACACCTCCACAGTGTCAAGGCCCCGGGGATTGATGAGATCCATCCAGAAATGCTGAAGGCTCTGGGTGTTGAGAGGCTGTCGTGGATGACACACCTCTTCAACATTGCGTGGAAGGCTGGGGCAGTGCCGAAGAAATGGCAGACCGAGGTGGTGGTTCCCCTGTTTAAAAGGGGGGACCAGAGGGTGTGTGCAGATTATAGCGGTATCACATTCCTCAGCCTCCCTGGGTAAGTTTACTCTAAGGTGCTGGAGAGGAGGGTTCGACCGATAGTCGAACCTCAGATTGAAGAGGAACAATGCGGTTTTCGTCCTGGTTGTGGAACAGACCAGCTCTTCTCTCTTGCTTGACGGCCAAATGGAGCATAAGGAGTTATTGTCATAGACAATTTAAAAAAAAAAAAAAAGTTATTTTTTGTGGAAAAAGCACTGTGGAGTGGCCAATTTGCGGCAAAATTGGTAGACAGTCTCATTAAGGTATGGGAAAGTATTGCCCTGAGTTTTGTGTAAATGGGACCAAGTGTTCTCAAGATGCAAATATATGAGCATAACAGCGCCACCTAGCGGCTGATTCACACCAAATTTAAACCTTCAGCGTCCTATGTGTCACTGGGCTACCAAATTTGGTGTTAATAATAACAAAAAAAAAAAAAAAAAAATGAAACTAATAGGGTTCCCAGCACCACTGGTACTGGAAGCCACCCTGCGCTTGGATCCCTAAATATTGTGTTACTGTCCACATACTTATGGACCTGACTGTAAATCAGGCCTCAGAACAGTTACTCGCCTATACAGTAAAGTGTCTACAAACAATAGGCATGATTATACAGTACAACTGAAATGTTAGTGTTAAGTGCAACAATGTATTGTTCAGTCTTTAATCCCACCTGAGGATCCGCAAGGCGGCCTGGATTGGGAGAGAGGTAAAATCGAACGCCGTCTGAGGCTCCTGGTAACGTCAGACCTCGAATCAGCAAAGCTATTATCATCACGTAGGGAAAAGTAGCCGTGAAGTAGACGACCTGTGAGAGAGAACCACCAAAATACAACAATTACAAGAGGAGAGGTCAAATTTCATTACAGATTATCATTACAGATTATCAATCAATCAATCAAACTTTATTCATATAGCGTCAAATCACAACAGAAGTTATCTCATGACGCTTTACAGGTAGAGCAGGTTAAGACCACGCTCTACAGATTATAGTAGAAGATTCCCTCCTGAGTATGCTCTTGGCGACAGTGCCAAGGTAAAACTCCCCTTTAACAGGTAGAACCCTCAGGTAGAACCAGACTCAGGGCGGGCGGTCATCTACCTCTACTGGTTGGGTGGGGAGGGGAGAGAGAGAGACAAAGAGACAGAGACAGGGAGATAGGGACAAACTGGGACAGCAGACAACAACAGAAACAGCAGAGTATCCTGAACAGGTAGTCTCTAGATGGAAGTGACACGCAGCATCCAGCCCTCTCGTCTGCAGCTGGATGACCTTCCAGGATAGCCTAGACAAGACACAAAAAGCACAGCGAAAGCAAAGGGGCAGAGGACTCTGGAACAATAGCATGCACTGAGTAAAAAGGAGGGGGGATATAGAGGAGGAAGGACAGAAGGAAGAGGGAAGAGGAAGATTAGAAAAGAGGAAAGTGCTCAGAGCATGATATGAAGTCCCCCGACAGTCTAAGCCTATAGCAGCATAACTAAGGGCTGGTCCAGGGCAACTTGGGCTGGCCCTATCTATACTATACTATATACTCAAATGTATAAATGGGAGAATGTTATGACGCATACAATACAATGCTGCATTTTTAACAGGCAGTGTTAAACATGCTATGCAATTACACATTAGTTACAACTAAGCTCAATTAACACTTTGGCAAATGTGCATCTTAATGGTGATAGCATTATATTGCAGCCTACCTTTAAGTTACAACTACTACGATCAGTTATTTACATCAGATATTGCATAATGCAAAAGGAACAAAACATAAAAAAAGAGAAAAGAGAGAACTGGGTAAGGGTAAGAAGGGTAGGGTATGAACTCACCTTCCCTGAAGACTTGACTCCTTTCCAGACACAGAAGAAACAGATAATCCAGCTTAGCAGAAGAAACCCAGCCAGATCCCAGCGCATACTACCCATCTCCTCGATTCCTCCAGACAAGCCCAAGATCCTTCTTCTGAACATATAAATATCAGTGTAGGTTTAGGAAATTGTGCTTCTCACTTGTGTAAAACAATTCCTTCACTGATCATGTAAATGTGAATACGTACTGCCAGAATTCCTGAACCGAAGATGTTGCATTCCCCAAAATCTGTCCATTTGCTGTGTGATTCTGAGCCAAATCAATGCAGTTCTCTTATCGTGGGAGAGTAAGAATAACAAGGGAGAATGGTATTTTGTTAACATGTTGATGAAAAGTTCTTGTATAAGTCTTGTATATTTTGTGTGCATGTGTGTGTGTGTGTGTATTATAATTCTGGTCACCATTTGGTCACCAGAAGTGTCCAAAACTAAAGTTCATCCTCCAAAAACTGTTTCAGAATCAGAATCAGACAACTTTATTTATCCCCTAGGGGCAATTCGGTTTAGCGGTGTACCCAGACTATGCATAAAAAGAAGAAAAAGAGGAAACAGACAAAACAGAACAATACCAGGCAGGGACAGTCAGTATATGGCACAGATACCCACAGACACTTAGTAATGGACCATAAATATGTTAAAAATAAATAAATACATGATAATAAATACAATAATAGCAGCAGTGTAGCCTCAACAGGCCATTCAATGCACAGCGCACAGCATTGTGGGCTTGGTGCAGTCAAACACAAGCTCCAAGAAAATGGAGTACATTTTTATTCATTCCACATACTACCATCGAGGTTCAGCAGCCTGATGGCACAAGGAATGAAAGATTTTGACAGACAATTTGTTTTCACAAGTGGCGCCATAAACCGACGGCCTGAAGGCATTAAGATGAAGTAGGAGGACAGGATATGGTCAGGTAGGGAAACTATTCCTCTTGGTTTTTTGACCACCTGCCTCTCCCACAAGGTACACAAGTCTCTTTGGCGGGTGCCAATTATCTTGGAACAAGTCTTCACAGTATTGTAGAGGCGGTTCTTGTCCTTGACAGAGAGGCCCCCAAACCAGCAAATAAAAGAAAATGTTAAGATGCTTTCAATAGAGGACTGATAAAAAATACATAAAATTTCCTTTCACACATTAAAGGAGTTTAGCCTCAGCAGGTGAACCTTCTGTTGGCTTCGCTTCACAATACTCTCTGTATTAATATTGAACCTTAATTTCAAGTCAAACATAGTTCCTAAATATTTATATGTATCAACAATTTCAACATTGTCACCATGGATAATACTTAATTCCAATTTTCCACAGTTTTTCCTAAAGTCAATAACAAGTTCCTTTGTTTTCGACACATTAAGGTCTAGGAAGTTTTCGTCGCACCAGTTGACAAAGTCAGGGAGGGCGCTACCATGGTCAGACTCTGAGCCTTGAAGAAGAGATAAAAGTGCTGTATCATCAGAAAATTTCACTAAATAGCTGCCTTCTTGATCAGACCTGCAGCTATCTGTATACAGGATAAAGAGGAGGGGTGACAGAACACAACCCTGAGGTGAACCTGTGTTTGAAGCTAGGAAATCGGACAAAGTGCCATTAACTAAAACACTCTGTTTCCTGTCAGTTAAGAAATTTAAAAATAATAGTGAGGAGTGATCAGGTAATTTAAAATAAGATGAAAGCTGGTTTATTAAAATATGTGGCTGCATCTTGTTGAAAGCAGAAGAAAAATCTGCAAATAGAAGCCTGACATGAGATTGGGGTTTCTCCAGATGTTTGTAAACCCTATCTAGGATGAAGACCTTTGCATCCTTACCCCCCCTTCCAGCCCGATAGGCAAACTGCAAGGAATCAAGTTTGTCAGACACCAAGGACATAACCTCATCTTTCAAAATTCTCTCAAAGGTTTTCATTACTAGAGACGTCAAAGCAACCGGTCTGAATTCATTTAGCTCTCTGGGTTTTTTTGATTTGGGAATTGGAATTATTATTGAGGTTTTCCAAATGGACGGAAGCTGACAGTGATCAGCACACAGCTGAAAGAGACTCGAAAAGATTCCACTGAGCTGGTCAGCACAGTATTTTAAAGTGAGCCTGCAAATTGCATCGGGGCCGGCCGCCTTCCTTATATTTGTTTTCTTTAGTAAGCCGGTGACCCTGTCTTGTGGTATTACAAAATCTTTTTGCGGTACAAGAGAATCCCTCAACATATGAACTTCAGAGGTAAAATCAGACCTTTCAAAATGAGAGAAAAAACTATTAAACGTACCAGGCAAATCTGCATTGTTTATTCCGTTAATACAGACCAGTTGTCTGGCCTCCTCTGCATACTGGTTAATGGAGGCCATTGATTTCAAACCCTGCCAGGCTGCTCTAATGTTTCCACTGCTGAACTGCATTTCTATCTTATTCTTATAACTAGCTTTAGCCTTGGCAATTTCTCTTCTCACCTCTCTTGAGACCGACTTTTTCTCAAAAGAGTTACCCGTGTAGAAGATCCTTTTCTTTTTGTTAATAATTAATTTGAGATCTCTAGTAACCCAGGGTTTGTTATTTGAATAGATAACAACCTTTTTTGTTGGAATGACAGAGTCTGTACAAAACGAAACATAAAAAGAAACAGTATCACAAAATTCATCAGTGTCATCACAAGCACCTAGAAAACAGTTCCAGTAGGGGCATTCAAAACACGCTTGAAGTGATGAGATATTATCCTCTGACCAAATCTAGAATTGCCACTGGTACGTCTCCCTTAGCGGAGGTCCGCAAGGAAAGAAGGAGCTCACGGCTAAGAGTGAGGCGGCTACCAGAGCCTTCATTGTGTCCAGCTATCTCTTGCCAGAGGAGTGCTAGTGATAGCGTTATCACACATACAAGTCCATATAACTGTGCAAGTGAGCTCTTAGTCCACATACTTGGTCCACACACCTGGTCTCACATTGACCCGTAAAAAACACAGTGTATGACACAGTGTATGACACAATAGACACAATAAAAACGAATAAAACGATGCTGGGTACGCCGCGTCGGGTCGCACACTGTGTGGAGCGCAAGGATTATACAAATGTCCTAATGCACTCAAATCCATGGCCACTGTACTTTCTTCTGGATCCTCACATATGCACCTGTCTAACCTAATGTTTTTTTTTTTTTTTTTTTACAGCCTTTAGTTGGACAGAAATAACCCTTCCAAGTGAAAGATAAGAAAAGACAGAAAAGAGTGCAAATTACTTATCAGTTCAAAATTTGGCTTCCAAAATGTCAGGAATATTAACATGAAAACGACGTGACAGGTGTGTGTACCTGTGTTCCACGTGTTGTTACAGCTGGCCCAGGGAAGCTCGGTGTTGAAGGAGAACAGGAGATAAAGGAAGGCCCAAGCCAGTATGACGATGTAATATATGACACCGTAGAGCAGGATCACTTGACTACCGTAGCCTATACCTATTGGCAAAAACGTGTTATTATCTGCAGATATGCGAAATATTACCATTTACAGTGTGAAAGTACTGCGTTTACTGTGTTGTATGCTGAACTAGGGGTACCTTGAAAGGCAGGGCATATTTTCCTCCAAGATGTGATTCCACCCTGACTGGTTAACTGTCCCATAGACACCTCCAAAAAGAAAAGGGGGATTCCACAGGTAAACAGGCACAGGACATACGGGACCAAGAAAACTCCTAATGTGAAAAATTTTGTAGGAAAAGGAGGCAAATTTATGCAAGACACATTACATTTGTAATAAAGACTGTTACTGTAGTAATACTGAGATGAAATCTAAATTTGAATTTAATTCATGCACTTCTTCTGAGTACTTTCAGTTATAAGAGTGAAAGTTTCATCTTTTAGACACTCACCACCTCCATTTTTGAAGCACAGATAGGGAAACCTCCACACATTACCCAGACCAACGATTGTTCCAGCCACGGCCAAAATGAATTCTCTTTTGTTGGCCCATTGTCCTCTGTCCTGAGACTCTGATCGTGCACGACCCTGATCCTCTTCATCTGTCATCGGCTTCACCTCGCCTTTGCTTGCTGGCTGCATTGGGTCTGGTGGTGAACTGGGTTCTACTGTTGTATTCAAACAGTATTGGAGTGATGAGAGGTGATGATTTTATATAGCTGTCTGTCATATAGCTTGTCTGTTCTAGGTAAGATCTACCTAAAGCTGTACATGTTGAACCTCATAACAAACTATGAAAGATGAAACATTTCTAAGCCTCTGTCCCCCACACTGTCATTGCTACAAACCCCAGAATCCAATTTTATATTTCAGCATGTGGAGAAAAATCCACAGTCGTGCCTTTGTTAGAACTAATTTGATCACATCACTTGCCAGAGTGTCCTCAGTTTGAGCTGCTTCTAAATATCTCTCTTTGATTATGAAAGGTTTGCAATTAAATGGCTAAACTTTGATTTAGGAGACGTGTTCAAGTATTGTCACTTCAGCAACACTATATAGTTTTTAAGTGGAGTCGTCTATTGTCAACTGTGTCTTGCACTGAAGAACTGCAGTCTTCACCACACACACGGCTCTGCTGCAGCTGTATGTAACACCACACAGCTGCACCTTCAGGCTCTATAGCTCTTTGGCCACAATAAGCAAAGGTATGTTTGGAGATAAAGGAGCAGCGTTTCATGAAAAGAACACCTTGCCAACTGTTAAATTTGGGGGTGGATCCATCATGCTTTGGGTTTATGTTGCAGCCAGTGGGACAGGAAACATTGCTCGGGTGGAGGGAAGAATGGATTCACTAAATACCAGCAAATTCTGGAGCCAAACATCACAGCATCTGTAAAAAAAGCTGAAGCTGAAAAGAGGATGGCTTCTACAACAGGATACTACCACTAATAATAATAATAATAATAATAATAATAATACATTTATTTATAGAGCGCTTTCCATCAATGTGCTTTACAAAGGTTAAAAACAGCACAGAAGCACAAACAATCACGTAAAAACATTGAAGACAACCATTCTAAGAATTACACACAACAGAAAACAGGTGGGTATTCAGCTTTGATTTAAAAACATCAACTGAGCATGCCAGTCTAATGTCCAGTGGAAGACTGTTCCACAACATTGGTTCTCGGAATTAGAAAGCCTGCTCACCAGAATTCTTCTTTATCACCTTCGGGACACTTAGTAGTCCAGACCCCTGAGAGCGCAAGGAGCATGCAGGCACATAAAGATTCACCAGTTCAGTCAAATAAGCTGGTGCAAGACCATTTACTATTTTATAGGTTAGCAACAGCACCTTAAAATCAGCTCTGGAAGGCTCAGGAAGCCAGTGAAGAGAGGCCAGCACAGGACTGATATGCTCATATTTAGATGAGCCGGTCAGAATACAAGCTGCTGCATTCTGCACCATCTGCAGGCTTCAAAAACTTTTCTTAGGCAACCATGACAAAAGGACATTACAATAATCCAACCTGGATGTAACAAAGGCATAAGAACCTCAGCATCTTTCAATGATAGATTTGATCGAATCTTTGCAATCTTTCTTAGACGAAAAAATGCAACACGTGCCACTTCACTTACATGAAGGTCAAATGAAAAAGTACAATCAAAAAGGACACCAAGATTCTTTACTCTGTCTTTGCAATGAATAACACAGTCATCAAGAGAGAGTAGGCTGATCATACTGGTGGCTAGATTTTGCTGGTCCAATGAAAATCATTTCAGTTTTCGCTGAATTTAGTAATAAGAAATTAGCTGACAACCAGTTCCTCACAGCAGCCAGACAGGTATTTAGCCTGGTTAAACCAGCTCCATTTCCAGTTGTAACTGGCAGAAAAAATTGTAAATCATGAGCATAACAGTGAAATGATAATCCAAATGAATGCATAATCTGGTGCCAAATACAATGAAAATAACAGTGGGCCTAGGACAGAACCCTGTGGGACTCCATGCCAGGAAATGACTCTGAGAACTTGTTATTATATACAACACATTGAGATCTTCCTGTCAGGTAAGAGCCCAACCACTTAAGCGCCTGACCCGAGATGCCAAAGTGTTTCTTGAGCCTGTCCAAAAGTATGCCGTGATCCACTATGTCAAAAGCTGAACTAAGGTCCAACAACACCAGAACCGTAGTTGAATCTGAGTCAGCTGCCAACAATAAGTCATTTACCACCATGGTGAGTGCTGTTTCTTGTGGCATGGTTAACCCGAAATGCAGACTGCAATGGCTCAAATAAATCACTGACTGATAAATATTTCATAAATTGAACTGAGACAATTTTCTTAAGAATTTTGGATTAAAAAAAGACAGATTTGACACAGGTCTGTAATTTGCCAAGGAGTTTGCATCAAGATTTGATTTCTTAAATAGCGGTTTATAAAGCAAGCTGGAAAAATTCCGGTGGAAAGTGATAGATTCATTATAGTTAAAACATAAAAACCTAAAATTGACCATAGCTCTTTAACGACCCATGCTGGCAGAGGGTCCAAAGAGCAGGTTGTACATCTTGCAGCCATAACAGCTTTAGTGAAATCAGGCAGAGAGATGAGCTCCAACTCAGAAAAAGCCTGTCCTGTAAAATTGGGCAAAATGGGAGCATCACAAGAGTCACTGATAGAAGACTTTGGTAGCCTGTTTCTGATGTCATCTACTCTCTCATTAAAATACTCCATAAAATCACATGCTAAAAGATCAGTGCTGCTGATTGGCTGCTGATTGGCTGTTGACACTGTGTGAGCCTCACACAGATAAAAACATAAATCAGCAGTCAGGGCGTTATTAACGATTTATTTTTATTTATTTATTTATTTATTTTTAAATAGAACCAACTTCATTCCAAGTCATTGCTATCTTTATGATCACTAAAACTGTCAGTCAAACAGAGTCAGCCAAAAAAATGTTCAGTTCAATAGTTGATGAAACTGAGCTCTCTGAGCTGCAAACAATGGCTGATCCTGATGATTTTCACTGGTTACTTTTTATTTTCAAATGTATTCATTTCAACTATCCCCCTTACCTCAAACAATACCTGACCCCTTACAGTTCACAGTATAACCTCCGTCATACAGACTCCGTATTTTTCTGTGTTCCTAGAATACATAAAGAACTTGGTCGGTATGCCTTTCAATATAAAGCCCCCTCTGACTGGAATAAGCTACCCATTTCCCTTCGAACCATTTCTTCTGTTCATCTTTTTAAGAAATCTCTGTTTTTTCATTTACAAACACACTGCTCGTGCTATTAGCTTTGCTGTGACTGGAAAATCATCATCATAGCTGGTGATGGTGGGGGGTGTTGGGCTGGGAGAGCTTTTTTTTTTTTTTTTTTTTTTTTTTTTTGTAATGTTTGGGTTATGTCTGTGTCAATTTGTCTTTTCTCTTAATGTCTGTACTTATTTCTCTTACAATTTCCTGTAATGTCAGTACTGTACAGGTTGTCTTGTAATGTTATTGTCTGGTTTGTCTCTCTGTTTGGGACCCCCTCGAAAACGAGATGATTCATCTCAAGGGGCTATCCCATCAATAAACAATGTGCTTATAGCGTCCAATGTGCTTATAATATTGTATTTTTTCCATATACCAGAGAGACTGTTTTTACATCTTTTTCAGTAAAAAATCACCAAAAAGTGCTGTTTTTAAAGGGTTGCACAAACTTTCGCATACAACTTTGAGTACAGAGTAACCTGTACATTTATTTTCTGATTTTCTACAGATGAGATCAAGACGCTAAGGTAGTACAAAAAAAAGTGGCTCACCTTCTTTGGATGGTCTAAAAAAAGCAGCAAGGCAAGTGTCCGAGGGGAGATCCATTCACTCTGTGGCAAAGGATGGCATGATAGGCAGGATGGCACTGAAGAGGTAGATCAACAAAACAAGTAAGTGGGAAGTTTCCAGAACAGGTTATGCAAAAGCTGGCAAAAGCTTATCGCAACCAGTTTGAGCTCCTCAGAAAGTTCCACCATCCATCATGCCAAACCTCAGAGGCTGCATCATAAAGAGTGTGACTTTTTGCCTTTGTTAAATTTATGGTATTACTAACTAATAATGGTATTAATCCCAATAATAACAAAATTGTCTCTAAATTATTTGATTTTGTGTCAATATTATGTTGGTAATCAACAGTGGTACATAATAATTAGCTAACTTGTTTTAATTTCCATGGGTAGTCCAGTAATTTTAGGCCAAAATTGGGGTCAACCAAGGACAAACTGCAAGAGAAGCAAACTGATTTTGTATCCTCATTTTGTCCTGAGTGAGGGAAAAAGTCCTAAGGGATAAGATAAGATAAGATATTCCTTTATTAGTCCCACGGTGGGGAAATTTCACGTATTACAGCAGCAAAGTGGATAGTAAGATATGAAGCATAATTTACACTATAAACAGTATATACAGATAATAAGTAACAAAGAGCAATATAAACATTTTGGAAAGTTTTGAAAATCACCTATATATGACCATATAATACCAAAAAACACCCTTTTTAACGCTGACCAGTGCATTCCTTCTTTTTCAGGATATACCAAACCATTGATTTAGCTACTCCTAAAGTTATTGCTATGTGTCTGATAGATTTTTTTTTTTTTTTTCTGCTTTTTGAGCCTGATGATGGCCTCCTTCACCTGCATAGACACCTCTTTGGATCACATGTTCTGATAAACAACGACGTTTAATTTTCTTAATCGGTCAGGGAATAATGAGGGAAAAGGCAACACCTGGTGTCCAATGCCTTTTGAGCCTCTGGAAATGGGGTGACGATGTATAAAACTGGCTGTAATTCCTAAAAGGTTAATGCAATATTTTAGTTCAACCCCTAAAATTAAAGCTGAAAGTCTGCACTTCAATCACATCTTGGTTACTCCATTTCAAATCCACTGTTGTGGTGGTGTACAAGGGCAAAATTATAAATATTGTGTCACTGTCCAAATACTTATGGACCTGACTGTATTTATTACTTTTTCTATTTTATTGCACAGTTGCTGGAGTAGTTGCAATCCCATTTCCCTGCTGCTGTACATGTACAATCATGCATGTGACAAATAAACCTCTTAAATCTTGAATCTTGAATGATATCTCACTATATGATACTTAACTAGTAACTTTTTTGTATTTATCTCCTCAGGCACCGTATACACTGTTGTTAGTGCTACTGTATTATTTTTGAGATGTATTAAATGTTTTACTGATTCTATATTGTTTTGCTGTTTTTGTATTGTGTCATAGTTGTAATTACTGTAACTGAGAGGTTTGCTGTTGTTGAGTCATTCGTTTTATTTTTGCTTTGTTTTGCTTCTTAGCAGTTGTTACATAATTTTCTTTCATCAGGATGTGATGTGTTTGTACACGATGTAAAGTTTACTTATGTGGAGCCTATGGTCAGGGGCGCCGTATATGGGGGAAAAGTTAGGACAATTCCAAGGGGCCTTGCCTGACAGGTGCCCCTCAAAATAGGTAAAAACTAATATAAAATTATTAAACCATCATCGAGTAAATATATATATATATTTTTTTTTCATGGGGCCCAAAATTCCTGATGGCGCCCCTGCCTATGGTTGTGACAAATGGTGATCCAATAAATAAATAAATAAACTGTCACAGAGGTGTGTGAATGAGGCACCATATATATATGATAAAATAAAAATATGCGACAACTAGACCATATAGAAAGGAAATTGGTAGTCACAGTAGTGATTAAAAACTTTAAACAACCTCAACAATCCCAACTGACAATGAGAGGACTGAGCCTATTTTTTTTTTTTTTTTTTTTTTTTTAAAAGGTCTGAAATCTATTTCCTCATAAAAGGCGAGCCACAGGATAATCTGCTGATTACCGTACGAATATCATTATTATTTCACAGAGAGAGAGAAACAGGAATGGACTTAAAATGTAGAGATTTAGATTTTGCATTTTTGCAAAATTTGTCCAGAAGAAAAAAAAAAAAAAACAAGCTAACCCTTTCAGAGTCAAAAAATAATATCTGTGGACAGGCCATGTGTGTTTGCGGCCTGGTTTCCCCTCTCCTCACCTTTCCCCGAGTGGGAATGAAGCGAGTTTCTCTCTCTCTCTCTCTCTCTCTCTCTCTCTCTCTCTCTCTCTCTCTCTCTCTCACTTTTATACTCTCTCTCTCTCTCTCTAGAGAGAATGAGTTTGTGGGCCCCTGTGCTTGTCTTGACTCGTCTTATGATGATGGCACAATAATATGGCACTATAATTAAAAAAAAAAAAAGAAAGAAAGAAAGAAAGAAAACAAGCCCAAAGGGACTCATAGATGCACACACACACACACACACACACACACACACACACAGATAGTTGTTTTTCTCAATGCTAACAACAACAACAATAATAATAATAGTTAAATATACATAATTAGTGGGCCTATTAGTAAGTTTTAGTGGTAACTGATGACCAACCTGGTTATTATATTCCACCTGTATACATTCTGATTTTTTTGTATGTACCAGTGTACATATAAGTATTTATATGCTCGGTTTATGAACCTAATACAATACAGTGCAGTTCAATAGAGCATCAAGGGTTTCTCTTAGCTGCTCAAAAAGAATAACTGTGACTAATTTCCACTGCATTTATGCAGCATGTTCCTATGTGGATTATTTTATTCTTTCTGCCTGTTCTCAGTATTTATTGTTTAATTACATAGATAATGTAATGATCTATGTAATGCCAACACCTGCACGAATTCTGGGAATTGCTTAGCTGGGACAATGTCCAATTACAACAAGGAGGCACTATTGCCTGAAAGTGGAATTCAACGAAATTCATTCGCATGAAAAACATCTGTTGTATTTCATGCTGGGACATGATGTGTGGTGAGGTTATGAGCTTGCTGAGGGGCTCCACCGGTGGATTAGGGCATATGGGTGCACACATAACATCTGGACATGTTTAGCCTTATGTTGAGCGTACCTCCAGCAGCGTTGCCATCGGTCTCTAGCCACTGTGGAGGAAAAGACATTTGGGTAGACATGTTTTGTTGTCTGGACCAAACCTTATTTTTGGACTCACACCCTGCATTCTCCCAGACTGCTTTCTCCTCGGACGCTGCTTTGCCTTCCAGGGCCTGTGTTATTTTGAATGAACTGTGGGAAAACAATAATGTGTCAGTCATTAAGGTATGATCTGGCTTGTTTCCCAGTCTGGAATAGTACCACTGAAGCGATGTTGGTTAAGGTTCAGTTCAGTTCAGTTCAGTTCAGGTTACACTTACTGTCATATGCATATTATTACCACATCATTGCTGTGAGTATCACAGCAATGAAATACGAAGTGCCCTAGCACTCCCTCAACACCAAGTCAATAAATAACAATAATAAATAACATTAAAAAAAACACTAAGGACAGTAAACACTAAAACTAAACTCAGACCTCAGCCCTCCTTCCTGTTGAACTATTGTTCAGTAGCCTTATTACCTGGGGGTTCTTTCAGGTACATCTTTGTGATGCTATGCTAGGGCACATCATCAGTGATGTTACCTTGGGTCACAGGGTGTTTCAGGTCTTTCGCACATCGGACACCCTCGCCCAGGCGACCCAACCAGGGCTGATCAGACCCCGGCCTGTGCCCTAGCAGCAAAACACGGATCTGCCCTCTTGAGCCGGAGCCATCTAGACGCTCTTTCAGCTGCGCCTGTGGTGGCGGCAGTGGCTCTCCTCCTTCTCTCACCCGTTATGCCGAGTGCTGTGTATGTTCTGCAGAGTGACTGCCCTGCAAAGCCTCGGCCCCCGACCTCCACAGACCAACACTTGGCTCTCCAACCTCTGCTTTGGCAGCTGGACTTCAGCTCCTCATACTTTTCCCTCTTCCGATCATTCGCCTCCTCCATCCGCTCCTCCCACAGAACAGTGAGTTCAAGCATGAGGACCTGCTTCGATGAGTCTGACGACAGGACAGTGTCTGGCTGCAACATTGTCTTTGTGATATGGGGTGGAAACTGCAGTTGCTTGCGCAGGTCTGCTTCCATCCTCCAGTCCTGTGCAGTGAAGAGCAGCCCCACTGGCTGCTGCCGGTGAGTCGCCCTACTTTGACAAAGTGGATGGTGTTCCAGACTGGCCTTATCTTCCGGCAGCTGTTGATGGTGCTGCTGATTGTCTCAGCAACTGACCGGAGGGCTTGGTCATGCCGCCATCGATAACAACCGTCGGCGAGGGCTCTTGGGCAGCAGCTCAATATTTGCTCCAGAGAGCCAGTTTTCCCACAGAGGAAGCAGGCCGGTTGTCCTATGTGGCCCCAACGGTGCAGATTGGAAGGACTTGGAAGGATGTCATAAAGTGCTTGGATGAGGAACTTGATGCTGTGTGGATACTTCCAAAGTTCATTCCATGTGATCTTGCGCTCCACCACCTGCTCCCACTTGGTCCAAGCACCTTGTTGCCTCATTGCTACAGCTCTCACCATCCCCTCATCTTCCACCACCGCTCCGATCTCCTCTTGGATCAACTGTCGTCTCTCTCTTCCTTGTACTTTGTCAAACCTGGGGATTTCCAGGCTCCCAGGCCCAGCTCTTCCCCTGGCGACAGCTCCCACCAGCACCATAAAGTGCTGGTGGGACCGCGCCTCGGTTCCCTCCACTGCAGTCTCTGCTCTCCACTTTCTTCCTGTTCTCACCGCCACCTTTGCTTCGGCAACCTTCGGATGTGAAGATTCCCAGTATTGCTCTTGATCGCAATACCTTGAAGTCCTCCTCAAGCGATTTCAGAGGGAGCCTCAGTTTGCAGGTGCTCCCATACAGAGTGATGCTGCTGATGTTCCTTGGTAGTTAGTAAAAACTATCCCTGAAACATGAGGTGCACGTAGAGATGCTCTGCAGACGCTTCCCTGATGGAAGGTAGGAGAAGAGACTGTGCGCAGGGTGACTTGTATCCTGCATAATACCCAGTGCCTTCTTAGTGCTGCGTTTCCAATAAATATTTTCTAGAGATTCAAGTGGAACCCCAGTGATTTTAGATGCAGTTTTAACTACCTTTGTCAGAAGATAAAGGTCATGTGATGTAGCCCTGCCAAACCACACTGCTATGTTCCCTGTCAATATACTTTCAATTGTGCAACGGTAAACGTTCTGTAGAATGTTAAAGGACATACCATATTTCTTAAGACACCTCAAGAAATAGAGCCCCTGATGTGATCAAACCAAGACGTCACTATGGCTTATTGAGCTGCACCGGCAACACATTAAGCCTGTACACATTTGGACACCTGTCTGTCTGTCTGTCTGTGTGTGTGTGTTTACTACATATATGACAAAACATTATTGCCAACTGCTGCCCTGCAGACAGAAAAACCCACAAGTGTTTTTCATTCTTATTGTCAGTGTGTTAATGTGGCAGGCGAGGTGACACCGTTGCATCCTGAGCACAGGGAGACACGGAGTTAACAAAACAGACAACAAGGCAACATGAAGGAGGAGTTTGGAGAAAAGCCGTGAGAGTTGTGTGTGAACTGGACTGATGCAAGAACGAGATGAAACAAGAGCCCAAAGGGTTTTCCAAGAACTGTTTGCTTTTGCAAGAGATGCATAATGTTTTTCTGGTTTGGTGTGAAAAGTTTTGCAACGACAGTTTTCAAAGATAGTGCCTAAAGCAGTCAGAATACACTTAGACTGCAAAAACTCAAAATCTTACCAAGATTATTTGTCTTATTTCAAGTCAAAAATGTCTTATTACTAGTCAAAATATCTCATTACACTTAAAATAAGACATGATCACCTCGGAAGTAACTTGTTTTTAGACAATTGTCTCTTGTTTCAAGTGAAAATTCGCTTGAAACAAGTGAAAATTTGCTTGTTTCATTGGCAAATTTTGCCAATGAAACAAGCAAATTTTCACTTGTTTCAAGTGAAAATTGTCTAAAAACAATTTACTTCTGAGGTGATCAGGTCTTATTTTAAGGGTAATGAGATATTTTGACTAGAAATGAAATAATCTTGGTAAGATTTTGCGTTTTTGCAGTGACTTCAACAATCACTGTTAGTGGTGAAACATTCAACACAGTCATGATTCCACTTGTTTCCAGTATAAATTCACTCGTCTTGTTTCATCATTTAATGATTTTAAGCAGTCATATAAATAATTATTGAATCAGATCACAAGGGTGTCGGGTGATGAAACCACACAGGATCGACATTTGGCTTGCTGGTTAATAATTCCTCCCAGGCTCATGACAGAGTGGAATTTTTTTTTTTTTTTTAAACAAAAAAGATAACATATCGTGTGTGTCTGAGTCTCAGAAACGGAATCATTTGAACATTTGATGTTGTGGCGCTCAGTGAAACCCGGCTGAAGGAAAGCAGTGACGCCTCTGAAGTCTTTACTGAGGTGAGTTTGTGTTTCCTAGTACAGCGACGGAATTTCTACTTGACTTACATTCATTATCTGAAGCCTTTCCCCAGTGTTAGCCATAACCAACCCATGTTTACCCCAACCCTCAACCAGTAAGCTAGAAATAACCACCCACAAGGCCCAAGGTGCCAAAAAGTGGCTTCAAGGATCAAGTCTTCCCTCCTTCCTGCAGCAAAAACTGCAAAACAAAACTGCAGTAAATATTTAAATATTTAAGAGCCTATTACTGTGGTACCTAACCAGGATATGATGGTGTGTTTAAGGTAGCCTCAGTTATTTAACCCTCCTATTGTGTTTGGGGTCAATTTGACCCCATTCAATGTTCAACGTCTCTAAATAAATGATTAACATCATTTTTTTTTTGCTTCATATTTAATGAGTTTTCCTAATGTAATGGGTTCTACCGGGTAAACATGAAATTCACATGATGATATGTTTTCAATGTCCTGTACACACTTTGTAACGCATCGGTTATAAATAACAAAAATTGTTACTTCGAAATAATATAAAGCCATTAAAACACCAAAAATTAATATTTCTTTCCAATTTTAGGTCAATCAGTGAGATTTTATGATGATTTGCATATTTTTCCACAGTGGCGTAATAGGAATAATGGATTTATAAGTGGGGATGGGGAGTTATGTTTTATTTAAAGGGCTATTTAGGTCGTCAACAAAGAAACATAAAGTACCGACACATAAACTTTGGGAACAATTTTAGTTATAATAATTTTGTGGAGGTTTAAACTGCTGGGGTCAAATTGACCCCAAACATAAAAGATGTTAGTCAATTTGAACATAACAGGAGGGTTAAGGTGATTTAGGCTACTTTCCATGAAACAACACAGTCAACCATAGTTTACTTGCCATAGGAAAACCATGGTTCATCTGGTAAGTGGATTGGCGGCGGCATGAAGCTGTTCTCTGTGTGTGTTAACTCACATGATGCTGCAAATATCAGCTAAAATGCAGAGGTGGAAGTACCTCATTACATTTGCTCATGTCTCTTTAATTCAGTTGCTTTTTGTGTCCTTTTTTTGGGTGTTTTTCTAGGCAGTAATTTTACTTTTACATGGTGACAAATCCGGTTTGAGTGAGAAGCTGATGCGAGGGGTGGTTTTAACTATCAGCACAAAAAATGGGTTTCATTGTTCTGGGACGTGAAGTTTGAGGAAGAGTTTTCTCTGGAGGAAAAACTCTCTCATATTTTAGAGAATCAACAAAAATGTCTCCAATCAAGAGTTCAGAGGAGCTCCTGTGATATTAAAATGCCTTGTGTTGTTCTGTCAGGGGATTTGCAGCATTCAGTTTAGTGCATGGAGCATTTTGACACAACTAGAGGATTTGTTTTAATCAAACTATCTGGCGCCATCTTGTGGCAAAAAGATGTGAACGCAGCTGACAGTAGAAATATTTCTGTAGGCCTGTTTCAGTGTTTTAATTCATTCAGAGAGAAGCAAACTTTTGATTGACGGGGAAATGCCACCAACAGGAGCTGAACCACCGGATGCCCAGAGGTGAAAGTGGTGTCCAACATCTGGTCTCAGGCCCGGGAAAGTCAGGAAAATGTGTGTTTTGCTCAAAAAAAAAAAAAAAAAAAGATGGAGTATTCCTTCAATTCGCTCAGTCCTGTGTTTTGTAAATGAATTCTTTATTTAAACACAGTGGTATGTTTAAATGAACAAGAATAAAATCCTGGTGTAAACAGCACAGTCAGACTGAAAAATATTCACGACCAGGTCTTGGCAGCTTCACTCCCCAAATATCAGGCTTCAACATAATCAGTCAAGCCCGGATATTAAAAGGTGCAATCCACCCTAAAATACATGGACACTGTTTTAAAAAAAAAAAAAAAAAAAAAAAAAAAAGCTTCAATTGGTGATTGACACCGTTTCTGAGGTCTGGTGTTTTATTTTTGTTTTTCTGCAGCTCGCTCACCCAAAGTGAACCCAGTTCTGTCACTGAGAGACACCTAGTGGACGTGGTGTTAAATGGCAGAAAAAATAAGTTGATAGGGCTATTCCACAGAGCAGGATTAGTAAGTTAACCAGATAACTTTAAAAAGTATAACAATATTTTCTTAATTCATATTCCATTAAAGTTTTTCTTTACAAATGCAGCTCACCAGAAAAAAAAAATCACCACCAGAAACACAATCAAGTCACCAATCCCTTGTTTGTAAACTGTGTCGACTGTTTTAGGGTGGAATTTTCCTTTAATATGAGTAATAATAAACACTAAACTCATCCACACGTCGTTCCTCACGTCTGTTACATTTGATTTTCAACAAAAGGACAAATTCAGCTCCGCACGTCCGGCTGCGGCGCGTTCAACATTTTCCAGACGCCGAAAACGTCCAGGATCCTCGTCCGGTCACGGCGGGTCGGGTCGGGTCGGGTCGGGACGGTCACCTGATGGTGCGGTACATCATGAAGTCGACCGTGGTGCATCGTGGGAACTTGCCGATGGAGCTCTCCTCCACCGGCGTGTAGACTTTGATCTGCCGCATGTGAGTGTCTCTGCCGTTCTGGTGGTTGGCCAGGACGGCGATCTGGATCATGAAGGTCCGGATCGGGTTGTTCACCTGGAGACACACACACACACACACACACACGCACACGCACACGCACACGCACACGCACACGCACACGCACACACACACACACACACACATTAAGAATTGCACAGTGAAACATAAGGAATCGGAGGAAAAATTGCTCAAAAAAGTCATATGAAGATTTAAATCACAACAATAATCATACTACTAGTAATATTAAATAAATAAAAATCACTTGAGAAATTGCACAGAAAAAAACTTGAATTACAAAAAGCCTCAGGAATGTTCACATACAGATTTGCTGCAACAAATCACGACAAAATGACTCAAAAACGACAAAAAAAATGAA